>NC_041404.2:53560170-53860170 GCF_900747795.2 Erpetoichthys calabaricus
AATGTGCGTGACTTTATGCCACGTTTAATTTTTATACATCGCAATGTGCCCACTGAAATGGGCTTACACAACATTTTTGTGCATACGCAACATTTATACAGGGTGGTCCAGATCTAATTATGCAACTGTTTGACTGACAACCGTCTCCCTGCCATTTTGGAATGCAGGGCAGGTGCTGCCATCTATCAGCAACAAAATGAATTTTAAGTGAAATCTGTATGTGCAGGGCAGGTGCTGTGAATTCTCTGTGTAATAAACTTAATAAGTTATAGCGTAATGAAAATTGCATAATTAGATCTGGACCATACATTTGGCCCCAGGTCTTAAGAGCAGTGGCAAATACTGTTTCCACGGTCATCCTCACCAGTTACCATTGCTGCTCACCTAGCAAGAACATCATCTTTGTGAGGGCGGGTGAACAGCCCAAATCACAGGTTAGGCCCACTTCACTCTGGGCAAGACGGGCAGCTAATGGTAGACCGAGGTTAACAACCTAAGTTCTGAGCACACATCGCAATAACATTGCAACGACCAATCAAAGTTGGACTGTCAGAAGCCACAAAACAACTCGTAATTATGGAACTCACAGTTCCCAGGGAGGATCACATAAAGGAGTCATACGATGCTAAAGTACAAGGGCCTTCTGGAGCAGACAAGGATAGCGAGTTCATTGCCTGCCAGTGGAAGTGGGTTATGTAGGGGCTTTGCCGGCCGCTCACTCTGCTAGGCACGACAGGGGTCATAAAGAGCCATCACAGAAAATGCAGAAAGACTCTCAGGATGGCTCTGGATAAAGAGGAGTGGTCCGTGGACCATAGCTACCAGGACACAAGTCGACAAGTGGGTCACCTGGGTGAGGGTGTCTGATGTTGCAAGACCCAAAACCCCCAATGACCCCAGGATACATTAAGGAAGATGCATCCCGGTGCATCCGTGGGATGTATGTCAACATGTTTGTCCCCTGGGATGAATTTATGCTTTTTGCAGAAGCTCAACAAATTAATAAAGATTATTATAGATAGATACTGTAGATAGATATGAAAGGCACTATAAGATAGATAGATAGATAGATAGATAGATAGATAGATAGATAGATAGATAGATAGATAGATAGATAGATAGATACTTTATTAATCCCAAGGGGAAATTCACATACTCCAGCAGCAGCATACTGATACAAAAAAAATATTAAATTAAAAATTGATAACAATGCAGGTAAAAACAGACAATAATTTTGTATAATGTTAACGTTTACCCCCCTGGGTGGAATTAAAGAGTCGCATAGTTTGGGGGAGGAACGATCTCCTCAGTCTGTCACTGAAGCTGCTCCTTTGTCTGGAGATGATCCTGTTTAGTGGATGCAGTGGATTCTCCATTATTGACAGGAGTCTGCTCAGCGCCCGTCGCTCTGCCACAGATGTCAAACTGTCCAGCTCCGTGCCAACAATAGAGCCTGCCTTCCTCACCAGTTTGTCCAGGTGTGAGGCGTCCTTCTTCTTAATGCTGCCTCCCCAACACACCACCGCGTAGAAGAGGGCGATCTCCACAACCGTCTGATAGAACATCTGCAGCATTTTATTGCAGATGTTGAAGGACGCCGGATTATTGTATTATATTATTGTATTATATTACAAGAAGCAAATACTTAATTAGGATACAATTATTGAGATGTCTGCGTGCTTCAGATTGCAGTTACTTGGCTCAAATTTTAATGACCGGAATACAACTCACAAGTAAACAGGCAGGCAGCCTGAATTATTTAAATTTATAACTTTTCGACTATTTGTAAAATACAGATATATTCTACATTTTCTTGTACTTTGACACTTAAACACACTTAATGAGATGCTTAAATACTTCTGCTCGAGTAGTTTTCTCATGGGCAACTTTTTTTTTTAACCTGAGTCATAAAGCTATGTGTACTTTGTAAAGTACTGTCAATCTTCAATGAGAAAATCCACTGCGTCAGGTCTTACACTACCTGTATTCTGCAATTCTCTCACTAGATGGCGCCATAAGCACACGCGTTTTCTCAGACTCTGTAAAGCGCTGCGCGTCTTTCTTTCGAAGGTTCAGTGCGGGGCGGCAGACTGAAAAGTTATAGCTGGGACGGAGAAGACACGGAGGGGTCGGAGACATATGAGGGGGCATAGGAAATGCCCTGAATTTGTGCTTGTTGAGTAATTTAGCGATGTTTGAAACTATACGGGGCACCCAAGTAGGTGTAAAGCGTTCGTCTGGGTTTTAACTTTAATCTCTGTCTGTCACCGGCAGTTTGTAGCCCCTGCGTGAGGAAGTGGGAGACGTTTGTACTTTTGAGTTCTCTTACTCAGTCTGTCTTTCAGCTTAAGAAACTACAATCCTGCCATACCCCGTTTTCTAATAATTAAGTTTGCTTTGTGCTGACAGTTTATGTACAGTGTGTGTTCTTCATTCATTTAGTGTTGTTAGTAAATAGGCAAGACCAGGGGTGCCCAACTGCATTCCTGGAGGGCCGCAGTGGCTGCAGGTTTTCATTCTAACCCTTTTCTTAATTAGTGATGTGTTTGTGCTGCTAATTCTTTTGAATTCATTTTAATTGACTTTTTTTTTTTGATTTTAAGATTTGTTTCCCTGAATTTCTTCATCGTTCCTCTGAATTGCTTCATTTCTTCCTTCAATGGCACCCAAACAGAAGTGAAATGTGAAGTGAGGGAGCCAACAGAAGACCAACTAAGTAAGGGCCTCAAACTCCAACCAATTTCACTCCAACCAGTTGCTTAATGAGGTGCCAAGTCTCGTCGTTAATTAAACTCGTTCTTTAATTGCGTGGCTTGTTGCGGCCCTCATTGTGCAATAGCAGACATTTCCGACATTGTGGATTTTCTCTTTTCTAAGAGCAGATCAGCATTCCTGAGACCTTTACCTTTCTTTATTTTCAGATATTGTATGATGGTCACATGTTGCTGGTCCTGTTTTGGCTAATTTTGTATCTCATTTTTGTTTGGCTGCTAATTAAGGAAAAAAGAAACAATTGAGGGGTCTGAGTCTGAGCAAGTCAAATAAAATGAATTCAAAAGACGTTAATTAGCAGCAAAAACAGGTCACTCGTTAAGAAAAGGGTGAGAATGAAAATCTGCAGCCACTGCGGCCCTCCAGGACTGGAGTTGGGCACCCCTGGGCAAGACCATTCGTCGAAGTTGCCGCCTTCCTCTCCATGCTGCCAGGATAAACTCCAACACGTGACGCCAGTTCAGGGTCACAGGGGCATGGAGCTTATCCTGGCAGCACCAGAAAAAGGCAGGAAACAACCACAGAGGAGCTGGCAGCCCATTGCAGGGGCTCCTTATGCAGACACCCGCTTTGGCATTGGGGTCAATTTGGAGTCGCCAGTGGAGTGAATCTGCAGGAGTTAAAAACAACAGAGGCAGAGAGAGAAGAGAGTGGGGAGAGAAAGAGTGTGTGTGTGTGTGAAAGAGAAAGGGAGTGATGGGAAAAGGAGTGTGAGAGAATGAGTAAGGAGAAAGTGAGGGAGTGAGAGAGAGAGAAAGACATGATATGTGAGAGTAGAGGCAGAGGAAGAAAGTGAGAGAGTGAGAGAGACAGGCAGAGGAGAGAGGTTGGGAGTGACAGAAAGAGAGGGGGAGATGGAAAGGGGCAGGGTAAACGAGGGAGAGTGAGAGAGAAAGGGAGTGATGGGGAGAGAGCAAGAGGGGAAAGGAATGAGAGAGAGGGAGGGAGAGAGAGAAAGACATGGTATATGAGAGTAGAGGGAGAGGAAGGAAGTAAGAGGAGAGAGATTGGGAGTGACAGAAAGAGAGGGAAACGAGATAGAAAGGGGAGAGCAATACAAGAAGAGAGAGAGCGAGGAAGAAGAGAAGAGAAAGAGTGAGAATGAGAAAGTGAGAGAGAGAGGAAAGAGTGTGAAAGTGAGCGGGAGTGAGGAGAGTGAGATAAAAAAAGGAGAGTAAGAGTGAATGAGTGAGAAGAGAGAGTGAGAGAGAAGAGAAAGGGGAAGGGAGTGAGAGTGAGTGAGTTAGTGGGACAGAGAGAGGGGGATTGAGAGTAACGGGGGTGAGATAGAATGGGGGATTAGAGAGAGAGAGAGAGAGAGCAAGTGAGAGAGAGGGGCGAGAAAGGCAAAGGAGTGAGAGTGAGTGAATGAATGAAAAAGATGGGGGTTTGAGAAGGGGGAGTAAGATAGAAATGGAAAGAGAGAGAGGAACAGAGCACATGAGAGTCAGAGAGTGAGATTGGATGTGAGAAAGTAAGTGAGAGAGGGGGAGTGAGTGAGAGGGAGAGAGAGAGAGAGAGAGAGGAAGTGCTGGATGAGAGTGGGAGTAGAGAGAGAAGAAGAGAGGGAGTGAGAGGGAGTGCCAGCAACAACAACAATAATACTAATAATAATCATCATCATCATCATCATCATAATAGTAATTGCTGTCATTATTATTGCAATTAGCATAATTAAGCTCTTTTAAGATTCTTGTATTGAAACATTTTTGAGATGGAAAAGAAAGCCGGTGACGGAGTGCTGAGCGCCGCTGTGCCTTAGCCCGTGACACAGACGTCAGGGTGGCACCCCCTGCTGGTCCCCCTGGTGGTTGTGTGGATTTCCTCCTACAGGCCCCCCAGTCATTTCCTTGAGAAGAGTTTAACACCTCCTAGCTGGCCTGCTGCTCCATTTAGGGGGGGGGGCTGCACGTGGAAGTTGAAGATGGATGGGCGGATACACGGAGGTCTCTGCCACGTGACAGTAAATTTGAGATTGAACACCACGTGAAAATCAATTAATAGTAACAGCATTTAGAATTAGTTGTCGGTTTTGGGGGGGGTTTGGATCGAAGTCTTCTGAGTGCCCCATAATCATTAGCAGAACGAGAGCATCATAGCTGGTTAGCGAGGTTACGCTGACGTCTCAGGGACTCGAATTCAAGACCCTCTACAGCCATCCTGTGTGGAATTTATATTCTCCCCGTGAGCCCGTGGGCTTTCTTTTGGTCCCCCGTTTTCTCCCCCGAAGATGCGCTCTTAAGTTAATATCATTTAAATTTCAAATTGGCCCTTGAAGTGTGTGTGTGGATGTTGGCACCCCATCCTGGTGTTGTTCCTGCCTCGTTCCTGATGCCTGCTCGGTTTGGCTCCAGCTGCTCTGTGACCCTGCCCAGTATAATAAGCAGGTTAAGAAGATGGGTGGAGAGATGGAGAATGACTGTGCCCAAGATTGGGTTAATTCCTAGTTTGCCTCTGCATGGTAGTCACGATAGGCCAAGAAGACACGGCGGTCCATCCCAAGACCGCCTGCTTATTTGTACCGCATGTTAGGTCACTCCTCTGTCTTCAGAAATAAGCACTGGTATCTCATGAGCTTTAAAAGAAAAACAAAAAAACCTTCTTGTATAAACTATCAACCAGAAACCTGGCACTGAACTGGCATTCCGTCCATGGTGGGGTTCACATGTGGTGCTGCTGGCATAAAGGCTCAAAGTCCCTGCCACCCTGCTTTGGTGAAGGGCAGACTTCATGAGTAAAGGAAGCCGTTAAAAAAAATTGCTTGAACTTTTCCAAAGTGCCTCCAGGTGGCAGCATTGCACTGAATTACAGCTGAACTGGCAACTGGGCCAACTGTACAAAACTACAGCAAGCCCTTCCTGTTTGCATTTCAGACATATTCCAATATTTTCATATACTGTATACACTGCTGTGTGATCAGGCACAATGGACAAATGCCATGAGACCCCTGGAGCACCATTTCACATTGGAATGCACTGAGCCCCCCCCCCCCCCCCCCCCCCCAAAGTTACCACCAACAAAAAAGCCCCTGTGAGGCTGTTTGAGGTACATTACTGGCAGCTTGCTCATTGGCATGCTCATCAATGTTTAGAAATCCTTCACTGAATACCAAGAAACTCTCACAGTCCTGCTTTCTCCAATAATGAAATGCTGCATGGCTGAAATTAGAAAAGTTCTGTCTTTTCAGGTCACTGAGCACATTTATTCACATTCTCGTGTCATCTTGTCTGGACTGTTGGAAGGACATCTTTACTTAGACAAGTGCCGTGACTCAGCTGTATAGTGTGGCTCTTAGTAAGTCTCAGCACAGAGACCACTGGAGTCTGCTGCCCACATCTGTGCACTGGCTGCCAGTGACGTTCTAAATGGATTTTAAACTATTGGTGTCTTCATAAGAGGCACCCTGAAGGTATATTTAAATTCTTATGGTCCTAAAACTATAAGGAAACCACTTGTAGCAGAGAGAAATGATGTTTGCAGAACAAAACAAATGCTTGGGGTGCCAATTGGGCAACAGAAAACCCCATTAATGCAAAGCAAAAGGAGACAACAACAAAATTAAGCACTGCACTGTACAGATTCTTCAAAGAGAGAGCAGTCCTCTTATCGGGACTATCAGCAACGGGTGTGACTCTGTCTACACGAACGGCAGGTCCACATCCAAATAAGACACCGCCCTCTGGGTTTGGAAGGGGCGGGGCTTCATTCAGGTCAGTGCCCTCAAGGGGCGGCTTCTCCAGGCTGTGAGGAAAGAAGGAGACAAGTGCCCGCTATAGTGCCAGGGTGGTACTTCTTACTTCAGGTGAGTCCGTAAGTTGACCCTCTGACATGCATGTGTGACACACAATATATTGTATAGTGCCTCTATCTATCTATCTATCTATCTATCTATCTATCTATCTATCTATCTATCTATCTATCTATCTATCTATCTATCTATCTATCTATCTATTATATAGTGCCTTTCATATCTATCTATCTATCTATCTATCTATCTATCTATCTATCTATCTATCTATCTATCTATCTATCTATCTATTATATATAGTGCCTTTCATATCTATCTATCTATCTATCTATCTATCTATCTATCTATCTATCTATCTATCTATCTATCTATCTATCTATCTATCTATCTATTATATAGTGCCTTTCATATCTATCTATCTATCTATCTATCTATCTATCTATCTATCTATCTATCTATCTATCTATCTATCTATCTATCTATTATATAGTGCCTTTCATATCTATCTATCTATCTATCTATCTATCTATCTATCTATCTATCTATCTATCTATCTATCTATCTATCTATCTATCTATCTATCTCCTAACTACAGGGTCATGGGGGTCTGCTACAGCCAATCTCAGCCAACACAGGGTGCAAGGCAGGAAACAAACCCCGCAGAGGGTGCCAGTCCACCGCAGGGCACACACACACACACACACCAAGCACACATTAGGGACAATTTAGGATCGCCAATGCACCTAACCTGTATGTCTTTGGACTGTGGGAGGAAACCCACACAGACACCGGGAGAACATGCAAACTCCTTGCAGGTTGGACCCACGAGGGGAACACGGGTCTCCTTACTGCAAGGCAGCAGCGCTACCCACTGTGCCACCGTGCCATCTATCTATCTATCTATCTATCTATCTATCTATCTATCTATCTATCTATCTATCTATCTATCTATCTATCTATCTATCTATCATATAGTGTCTTTCATATCTATCTATCTATCTATCTATCTATCTATCTATCTATCTATCTATCTATCTATCTATCTATCTATCTATCTATCTATTATATAGTGCCTTTCATATCTATCATACTGTACCCTCAGTGAGTTTTCAGAGTCCTTAATTCTTTTCACAATTTTCTTAGGTGCCAACCTTATCATAAAATCATTTAAGTTCATTTTTTTCCCTCATTAGACAACACTCAACACTCCAGAATGTCAAATCGAAAAGAAAGTGTTTTGGGATTTTTTTTATTAAAAATAAAAACTTGAAAAATCCCGTTGACCAAGTGCCCTTTGCTACTCAGCACTTTGTTGAAGCCCCTTTGGTAGCCATTCCAGCTCGGAGTCCTGTAGAGTTTTATACCATAAGCTTCACACACCTGGCATTTGGGGATTTTCTGCCGTTACTTTACACTTTATTCTAACATGGCTTTCTCGTAGCTTCATCTTAGTGTTACCCTGATGCTCTGTATATTTAATTAATTATCATTATTATTCATGGTGGCTCCACAATCCATGCTAACCCCTCCTCTCTCTTCTGTCCTTTTTCCAGTTTTCTGTGGTGTTATGACCTGCGCTCCCACCACCTGATCAAAGCACCGTGATGTCCCTCCATTGATCTAGAAGTCCACATGATCGTCATCATTAAGTTCTTCCATGTGAACCCTGAACACCATGAGGACTGATTGAGGTCATTGATGTCAGGTAGAATGCCTAGAGGGGACTGGGTGGTCTCGTAGCCTCAGAACCCCCCGCAGATTTTATTTTTTTCTCCAGCCGTCTGGAGTTTTTTTTTTTTTTTTTTTTTTCTGTCCTCCTTGGCCATCAGACCTTACTTGTATTCTGTGTTAATTAGTGTTCCCTAATTTTAATTTATTTATTTTGTCTTTTTTTTCTTTTTCTTCATCTTGTAAAGCACTTTGAGCTCCATCATCTGTATGAAAATGTGCTCTAGAAATAAATGTTGTTGTTGTTCTCCACATGTCCTCTCCGGCTCTGTGCTCTGTCAGGTTGGATGGAGACCGCCCGTATTCAGGTCTCTCCAGAGATGATTGATGGGGTTCCAGCCTGGGCCGGACATTCACAGAGTTGTGCTCTGAGGTCTTGGCCTCGTGCTGCGTGTCCCACTCAGACCCTTGATCCGTTTCTGTGAGCAGGTGCTCTGCAGGACCCACGGAGCACTAATGATGGCGTCGGCACGACTGATACGAGCAGTCAGCTGGTTCCGCCATTAAGCAGTTCCTGGCCTCACGTCTTTTCTCGCCTACAGATAACGATTCTTTCCAAATCCCATACCTGCTCTCACAGATCGACCACAGACCCCCAACACGCTGTAGCCCACTACCGCACACGCCACATTGACAAAGCGCTCCCAATAGTGGTTTTATGATTTGCCAAGGATTGCTCACAAATGGCACAGAGAGCCGCTCTTGGCACATGCGGCACTCGGGCCCCGTCAGCCCGCGCCTCTTATTATGCTGATGTAGAATTGTTTCTTCTGAAGCGTGGAAGCGGAGCGAAGCCAACATGTGCCAGATGTTTAGCAGGGCTGGCTGAATGTACGCTTTTCTGTACTTATTTATTTATTCTTGTGATATGGAGAGCCTGCCAAATCTGTGCTTATTAATTTTTTTTCCCCCTGCCATGAATGGGAAGAATTGACTTGTCCCTTATTCGCTGAACGTGGATGATTTGTAAGATTAGAAATGACAATTTGATTTTTTTTAAATACTGTGTCTTTTCTTTTCTTTTGTCACAACAAAGCACAACAAAGAGCCACACAGAAAAAAAAAAAAAGCTTTGGGACAGCCGCCCGTGTATTGTTCCTGGCTGCGCTGGATAATTGTAAGGTACAGATTTGTGCAGGTTTGAGTCCACGACTGAACTGATTTGCTGGCACAAAGATGGCGGCTTTATGGGAGAGCAGAGGAAGTGACGTGGAAGTGAATTGGAAGTGATATCATTGGGCCGGGGCCCGGAAGTGACATCATCAGTGGGGTCCAGAAACAGGAAGTGACGTCATTGGCCTTGGCCCGGAAGTGACATCATTAGTGGGACCGGAAACGGAAGTAGTGTCATTGGCGCCATGACTGGAAGTGAGGCCATCAGTAGGGCCAGAACAGGAAGTGATGTCATTAGGCTCGGGGCCCAGAAGTGATGTCATCAGTGGGCTGGAAACTGGAAGTGATGTCATTGGGCCCGGGTCAAGAAATGATGTCATCAGTGGGGCCCAGAAATGGAAGTGGCACCATTGAGGCTGGAACCAGAAATGACATCATCAGTGATCCCAGAAGTGGAAGTGATGTCATCAGTGGGCCCTGAACAAAAAACGGAAGTGGCGCCATTGAGGCTGGAACCAGAAGTGATGTCATCAGTAGGCTGGAAACTGGAAGTGATGTCATTGGGCCTGGGCCTGGAAGTGACATCATTAGTGGGCCCGGAAACAGAAGTAGTGTCATTGGCGCCATCACTAGAAGTGAGTCCATCAGTAGAGCCAGAACAGGAAGTGATGTCATTAGGCTCGGGGCCCAGAAGTGATATCACCAGTGGGTCCCAGAATTGGAAGTGGCGCCATTGAGGCCAGAACCGGAAGTGATGTCATCAGTGGGCTGGAAACTGGAAGTGATGTCATTGGGCCCGGGTCAAGAAATGATGTCATCAGTGGGTCCCAGAAATGGAAGTGATGTCATTGGGCCTGGGACTGTAAGTGATGTCATCAGTGGGCCCTTAACAAAAAACAGAAGTGGCGCCATTGAGGCTGGAACCAGAAGTGATGTCATCAGTGGGCTGGAAACTGGAAGTGATGTCATTGGGCCCGGGTCAAGAAATGATGTCATCAGTGGGTCCCAGAAATGGAAGTGATGTCATTGGGCCTGGGACTGTAAGTGATGTCATCAGTGGGCCCTTAACAAAAAACAGAAGTGGCGCCATTGAGGCTGGAACCAGAAGTGATGTCATCAGTGGGCTGGAAACTGGAAGTGATGTCATTGGGCCTGGGCCCGGAAGTGACATCATTAGTGGGCCCGGAAACAGAAGTAGTGTCATTGGCGCCATGACTGGAAGTGAATCCATCAGTAGAGCCAGAACAGGAAGTGATATCATTGGGCCGGGGCCCGGAAGTGACATCATCAGTTGGGCCCAGAAAAAGGAAGTGATGTCATTGGGCCTGAGCCCGGAAGTGACATCATTAGTGGACTCGGAAATGGAAGTAGTGTCTTTGGTGCCATGACTGGAAGTGAGGCCATCAGTAGGGCCAGAACAGGAAGAGATGTTATTAGGCTCGGGGCCCAGAAGTAATGTCATCAGTGGGTCCCAGAAATGGAAGTGGCACCATTGAGGCTGGAAACGGAAATGACATCATCAGTGGGCCCAGAACTGGAAGTGATATCATTGGGCCGGGGCCCGGAAGTGACGTCATCAGTGGGGCCCAGAAAAAGGAAGTGATGTCATTGGGCCTGGGCCCGGAAGTGACATCATTAGTGGACCCGGAAATGGAAGTAGTGTCATTGGCACCATGACTGGAAGTGAGGCCATCAGTAGGGCCAGAACAGGAAGAGATGTTATTAGGCTCGGGGCCCAGAAGTGATGTCCATCAGTGGGTCCCAGAAATGGAAGTGGCGCCATTGAGACTGGAACCAGAAATGACATCATCAATGGACCCAGAAGTGGAAGTGATGTCATTGGGCCTGGGCCTGTAAGTGACAATATTAGTGGGCCCTGAAATGGAAGTAGTGTCATTAGCGGCATGACTGGAAGTGAAGCCATCAGTAGGGCCAGAACAGGAAGTGATGTTATTAGGCTCAGGGCCCAGAAGTGATGTCATCAGTGGGTCCCAGAAATGGAAGTGGCGCCATTGAGGCCGGAACTGGAAGTGATGTTATCAGTGGGCTGGAAACGAAAGTAGTGTCATTGGTGCCGGGGCCGGAAGTGACATCAGCAGTGGGGCCCGGAACTGGTAGTGATGTCATTGGGCCTGGGACTGTAAGTGATGTCATCAGCGGGCCCTGAACAAAAAATGGAAGTGGTGCCATTGACGCCAGAACCAGAAATGATGTCATCAGGGGCCAGGCGGAATTTCCCGTAACTGGTCTGCAGAGAAGTGAGAACTTCGCCACCCCCTGGTCTGGCATGGAATTGCTCTCATTCAGGCCCTTTAGCTGCCTCCCATGTGCACGTGTGTGACACCTTCAATGCTAGGTCACTTTAAAATGGCCTGCTGTGAGTGAGGGTGTCCCATCCAGGGTGGCGTCCTGCCTTGAGCCCATGCCTGCTGTGGTACCTTGCAGCATAAAGAGCTGGGGGTGTTCAATCCGCCGAGGCGGGCACAGGTCACTCCTCTCTTCAGATGACTACAGTGGCCACCTGTGGCAGCACGTAGAAGGTTCAGATCGTTGATGCTCACCTCTAGGGTCGTCAAGGGGTCAGCACCAGTGGACACCCACAGTCGTCATTGTATTAACCCAAAATTGACAAAAGTCATTGGCACCCATCATTGTTTATTCCATATTTAACAAAAATCAGACTGTGCATTCGAGTTTGGATTCCATAGAGTATTTCACATAATTACAAATGAAAACGGAATGGGACAGAAATGATGGGACCCTTCACCTCATATTCTGTGTTACCGCCTTTAGAGGCCCTCACTGCACACAAGCAATACTCTCCATGACACTTCTGTGCCTGTCCACAGGTTCGTTTGGCCCACTCATCCTGAGCAAACTGCTCCACTTGGGTCAGGTTTGAAGGAGGGGGGGTCTTCTCCAGATGTTTCAGTTCTTTCCATAGATGGTTGATGGAATTCAAACCAAGGCTCATAGAAGGCCACTTCAGAATAATCCAGTGTTTTGTTCTCAGCGATTCTTGGTTGATTTTCGCTGTGTGTTTTGGCTCCTTATCCTGTTGGAGGGTCCATGACCTACGACTGAGATTGAGCACCTTGACATTGGACAGTCCATTTTGGCTCCAGAATGTCTTGGCAGTCTTGAGATTTCATTCCTCAAGGCACCCCATGCCAGACGCAGCAAAGCAGCCCCAAAACATAACCAAGCACCCTCCATGTTTCACAGTAGGCCTGGTGCTCTTTTCTTTTGAAAGATTCTTTTTATCAGCTATGGACTTAGAACTGAATTGACTTATCAAAAATCTCCAGTTTTGTCTCGTCTGACCAAACGACCTTCTCCCAGAAGCATTTTGGCCTGTCAATATGCATTTTACCAATTCCAGTTGGGCATTTATTAATCTGGAGTCCTCTGGAATCTTCTTCCATTGAGCCCACTGCCACTCAAAAAGTGATGGATGGTGCGATCAGACACTGATGGGCCTTGACTTTTGAATTCAGCATGGAAGGTGTCCTCAGCTTTTTGTGTGCCATTCTTATAGTCCTTCTAGCCCATTCTGGGGTCGATTTTCCTCTTTGTCCCAGGGACCTTCTTCTTAATGATATTTGCAACGGTTGTCTTTATTTCTGCCTCTCTCACTGTCCTTCTGCCCATTCTGGGGTCGATTTTCCTCTTGCATCCACATCCAGGGAGGCTGGCTACAGTCCCGTGGACCATAAACCTCTTCTTAATAATATTTGCAACTGAGATGGTGGTCTTCTAGCCTTTGCCTTTGACTTGCTTGTCTGCCATTTTCTTTCTGATATCCTCAGACAAGTCTCTCCTTTGCTTTCTCTGGTCCACGTGGGACACACGATGACACCAAACAGCAGAGGGACGACTTTTTAACAACACAACAAATGGTGCAGACAGTGAAAGGGTCTGAATCTTCTTCTTTCAGCTGCTCCTGTACCACAGTGGATCATCTTTTCCCATCACTTCCTGTCCTCTCCATCTTGTTCTGTCACACCCATCACCTGCATGTCCTCTCTCACAACATCAATTAACCTTCTCTTAGGCCTTCCTCTTCTTCTCTTCCATGGCAGCTCTATCCTTAGAACCTTTCTCCCAATATACCCAACATCTCTCTTCTGCACATGTCCAAACCAACGCAATCTCGCCTCTCTGACTTTGTGTCCCAATTGTTCATTCTGAGCTGACCATCTAATGTGCTTGTTTCTAATCCTGTCCCAAGAATCTTCTTTTTGCAGCTGCTCCCATTAGGGGTTGTCACAGTGGATCATCTTCTTCCATATCTTTCTGTCCTCTCCATCTTGTTCTGTCACACCCATCACCTGCATGTCCTTTCTCACCACATCCATTAACCTTCTCTTAGGCCTTCCTCCTCTCCCCTTCCCTGACAGCTCTATCCTTAGAACCCTTCTCCCAGTATACCCCTCATCTCTCCTCTGCACATGTCCAGATCAACGCAATCTCACCTCTCTGACTTTGTCTCTTAACCGTCCCACCTGAGCTGACCCTCTAATATCCTCATTTCTAATCCTGTCCATCCTCATCACACCCAATGCAGTGAAAGAGTCTGAATATTTAAATTGTGTTTATGGGGTTGATCAAATTCTTCTCAGTGTTTTTAAATTCATATCTAAAAATAAGAAGCAATAAAAGATTTGTTCTGCTGCCCCATAGCTTTTGGGCCTTTGATTTAATTCCTTCCCCGATTGTATGCTTTCCTTCAGGCTTTTTCAAACTTTGTCAGGTTCTCCTACACCCAACAGACATGTTTGTTAGTTGAACGTTCCCGAAATGAAGTGCATGCACCTTTCAAGGGACCAGTGGTCCATTCTAGACTTTGCTCTTCTCTTGTGCTGGGGGCTGCCAGGATTGGCTTCATTCAGTTTAGGGTCAGTCTTGGTGAAAGGGAAGGATGAACTTGTTGGGCTGAATGGCCTGTTCTCATCGCACTTGTTGTAATGTTCAAATTCGATTTACTGTATTTATGTAAAATAAATTCAGTTCCTTATGCTCTGTCCTTATTAGAACATCAGAACAATCTGGGTGAGAACAGGCCATTCAGCCCAACAAAGCTCTCCAGTCCTATCCACTTAATTCTTCTAAAATAACATCAAGTTGAATTTTGAAAGGTCCATGAAGTCCTCCTGTCTACCACACTACTTGGTCACTTATTTCAAGTGTCTGTGGTTCTCTATGTGAAGAAAAACTTCCTAATGTTTGTGTGAAATTTCCCCTTCACAAGTTTCCAACTGTGTCCCCATGTTCTTGATGAACTCATTTTAAAGTCACCGTCTCGATCCACTGGACTAATTCCCTTCATAATTTTAAACACTTTAGGCAGGTCTCCTCTTCATCTCTGTAAAGGCTCAGCTCTTTTAATCTTTCCTCATAACTCATCCCCTAGAATCAGCCTAGTCAATCTTCCAGTCTACAGAGGGAGAGAAAGAGAAGGCAAGAGTGCCCACCTCTGGAGTGATGGAGAATTACCATCACCAGAGCCCTTGAACTGTTCCTTATGCAGGTTTTGGGCTATGACCGCCTTAACGTCGATTAATTAGAACATTCGAACATCACAACAATCTGGGTGAGAACAGGCTGTGCAGCCCAACAAAGCTCGCCAGTCCGATTCACTTAATTCTCCTAAAAAACCATCAAGTTGATTTTTGAAAGTCCCTAAAGTCCTCCTGTCTACCACACTACTTGGTCACTTGTAAACATTCTAAAGTGTCTATCATTCTTTGTGTAAAGAAAAACTTCCTAATGTTTGTGTGAAATTCCAGTCAGTCAGTCATTATCCAACCCGCTATATCCTAACACAGGGTCACGGGGGTCTGCTTGAGCCAATCCCAGCCAGCACAGGGCACAAGGCAGGAACAAACCCCCAGGCAGGGCGCCAGCCCACCACAGGGCTCACACAAACACACACCAAGCACACAGTAAGGACAATTTATGATCGCCAATGCACCTAACCTGCATGTCTTTGGACTGTGGGAGGAAACCCACGCAGACACGAGGAGAACATGCAAACTCCATGGGAAGCCCGCAAAGTGAACCCAGGTCTCCTTACTGCAAGGCAGCAGTGCTACCACTGCGCCACTGTGCCGCCTTAAATCTTTAACTGAGACATCTTAAATGTAAAAAATTAATAGACCTCTTCACCTTCAGTACGTCCTAAACATTTAGCATTGCACGTACAACTGAGCACGTTTAGATAGATAGATAGATAGATAGATAGATAGATAGATATGAAAGGCACTATATGATAGATAGATAGATAGATAGATAGATAGATAGATAGATAGATAGATAGATAGATAGATAGATAGATATGAAAGGCACTATATGATAGATAGATAGATAGATAGATATGAAAGGCACTATATAATAGATAGATAGATATGAAAGGCACTATATGATAGATAGATAGATAGATATGAAAGGCACTATATAATAGATAGATAGATATGAAAGGCACTATATAATAGATAGATAGATAGATAGATAGATAGATAGATAGATAGATAGATATATAAAAGGCACTATATAATAGATAGATAGATATGAAAGGCACTATATAATAGATAGATAGATATGAAAGGCACTATATGATAGATAGATAGATATGAAAGGCACTATATAATAGATAGATAGATAGATAGATAGATATAAAAGGCACTATATAATAGATAGATAGATATGAAAGGCACTATATGATAGATAGATAGATAGATAGATAGATAGATAGATAGATATAAAAGGCACTATATAATAGATAGATAGATATGAAAGGCACTATATGATAGATAGATAGATAGATAGATAGATAGATAGATATAAAAGGCACTATATAATAGATAGATAGATATGAAAGGCACTATATGATAGATAGATAGATAGATAGATAGATAGATAGATAGATAGATAGATAGATAGATAGATAGATAGATAGATAGATAGATAGTGTGACTAATAGAGGCACTTTCGACCCCTTGAACCCTCAGACCAGCCGTCAGATACCAGATAAAAGTCCAGAAAATGGTTTATTATAACAATACAGTGCACAAAGCACCCTCCTCTCCACAATACTTATACAAATAACCAATAATCAATAATCAAATAATCCTCCACTCTCCCAGACGCTTAGCCATCCTGCCTCCCAACTCAGCTCATCTGTCTGGGATCTCCCACAGTCCTTTATACTCCTTGACCTGTTAGTGCTTCTGAGCCCTCAGTCCATGTGATTATCCAGCACTTCTGGGTCAGGTAGAAACTTCTCTTTTTCTTCAGCCCTGAAGTATATCATTTCTTCCGTTCCTGTGACTTGGAAATACTTCCGGGCTATATGGAAAATATAAATCCCTGGGCCTCCCTGCAGCGACTCCCGGTGGCTCCCAAGGTATCCAGCAGGGCTGTGCATTATAACTCCACTGTCCATGAGGCCCTGCTGGCATTCAGGGCACCTCCAAGCTGCAAGGAGGGCTCCATCTGGCAGCCTTGGGGTATTGGCCGGGATGAATGGCCGGCCATATCTCACATTAGATAGATACTTTATTAATCCCAAGGGGAAATTCCCATACTCCAGCAGCAGAATACTAATAAAAAACAATATTAAATTAAAGAGTGATAACAATGCAGGTATAACAGACAATAACTTTGAATAATGTTAATGTTTAATGTTAATGGAACTGAAGAGTCTTATAGTGTGGGGGGAGGAACGATCTCCTCAGTCTGTCAGTGGAGCAGGACGGTGACAGCAGTCTGTCGCTGAAGCTGCTCCTCTGTCTGGAGATGATCCTGTTCAGTGGATGCAGTGGATTCTCCATGATTGACAGGAGTCTGTTCAGCGCCCGTCGCTCTACCACAGATGTCAAACTGTCCAGCTCCGTGCCTACAACAGAGCCTGCCTTCCTCACCAGTTTGTCCAGGCGTGAGGCGTCCCTCTTCTTAATGCTGCCTCCCCAGCACACCACTGCGTAGAAGAGGGTGCTCACCACAACCTTCTGATAGAACATCTGTAGCATCTTATTGCAGATGTTGAAGGACGCCAGCCTTCTAACTGAAGTATAGTCGGCTCTGTCCTCTCTTGCACAGAGCATCAGTATTGGCAGTCCAGTCCAA
This sequence comes from Erpetoichthys calabaricus, assembly GCF_900747795.2. Classification (NCBI taxonomy): domain Eukaryota; kingdom Metazoa; phylum Chordata; class Cladistia; order Polypteriformes; family Polypteridae; genus Erpetoichthys; species Erpetoichthys calabaricus. The sequence continues at coordinate 53,577,659 of NC_041404.2, forward strand.
TTTATCATCCAGCTGCACTCCCAGGTATTTATAGGTCTGCACCCTCTGCACACAGTCACCTCTGATGATCACGGGGTCCGTGAGAGGTCTGGTCCTCCTAAAATCCACCACCAGCTCTGGTTTTGCTGGTGTTCAGGTGTAAGTGGTTTGAGTCGCACCATTTAACAAAGTCCTTGATTAGGTCCCTATACTCCTCCTCCTGCCCACTCCTGATGCAGCCCACGATAGCAGTGTCGTCAGCGAACTTTTGCACGTGGCAGGACTCCGAGTTGTATTGGAAGTCCGATGTATATAGGCTGAACAGGACCAGAGAAACTACAGTCCCCTGCGGCGCTCCTGTGCTGCTGACCACAATGTTTAGGCCCAGTTTGAAACCGTGTGGCCTCCATGCCTGACCCACGGCAAGGCAGGTCACTAACTGAGACTAATCTGTACTCAGAGGGACAAGAAATAGTTCTGTTTCTATTCAAATCAGTTCAGCTTGTGGGGGTTATAAGAACTTCCCATAGATTATGCACTAATTTAAAGGCAAACATTTAACATAGCTAAGGAAATACTACTATCAACTTAACATAACCTAAATAAGTAGTAAATGGCTCTTACAATGTCCCTTTGCTTAAACTGTAAAGGCTCAGCTCTTTTAATCTTTCCTCATAACTCATCCCATGTAGCCCTGGACTCAGCCCAGTCGCTCTTCTCTGGACCGTTTTGTAGCCAAAACTGCCCCCAGGACTCCAGATGAGGTCTCACGAGTGTGTTATAAAGCTTGAGCAGAACCTCCTGTGACTTGTACTCCACACATCAAGGCGCTATATAACCTGACATTCTGTTAGCCTTCTTAATGGCTTCTGAACACCGTCTGGAAGTCGATAGCTTAGAGTCCACCACGACTCCTAAATCCTTCTCATATTGTGGACTCTTGATTTTCATACCGCTTATTGTGTATTCAAACCTCACATGTAATTCTTTACATTTACTGACATTAAATTTCATCGGCCACAAATCTGCCCAAGCCTGTCTGCTGTCTAAGTCCTTCTGTGATGATGTAACGGATTACAAATTATCTGCTAATCCACCTATCTTGGTATCATCTGCAAACTTAACCAGCTTCTTACTTCTATTCCTATCTAAATCATTTCCATATATTCAAAATAGCAGCCGCCCTAGCACTGACCCCTGACCCCCTTATCTAGCGCACTTCACTCCGGGCAGGCTGACGGGTTTGCAAATCGAATAGGAGGACCATAAATTCGGCCAAAGTTGAAGAACTGCATTGAATATTTGAAACGAGACGAAGTAAGGCTGAAAATGAGTCTACTAAGTGGTGAGACTTGAGAAGATTACTGCGTCAAATTAAAGTGTGTGTGTGAAGGGATAAATATTTAATTAGGCCGAAAATCAGATGACACGGCACTGTTTTAGAAATGAGAGGCTCTGAAGTTGTAATAACAGTGAATAACATCCATAAGGGGGGAAAATAAATGGAAAAGTGTTAATCAATGTGGAGAGAAATGACAAAATAACAAGAAAAGAAGAAGCAATCTGGAAACGTTTTAGGGAGCGTAACGTGGGCAGTCAGACGGTGCCAGCATCCCTGACTTTGAAGCCCTGCCTGGTCTCTGTCTCTGTTGACTCGATGAGTTCTCCTGTGGATATTTCTTTTCTCTCTGGGTATTCCAGTTTTTCCTCTCATATTCCATCGACAGGTGTGTTCAGTTAACTGCCAATTCCAAAATGTCCTGGTATGGATGTGGACACGTCCACGAGTGCGCCCTGTGTTGGAATGATACCTCATCCTGGGCTGGTTTCTACCTCAGATAGACTTTGGCCTGCCCTTAACTGGATTACGTGAGTGCAATGCATGGAGGACAATTGAATTTAGCTCGACTTACATTTATAAAGGGTGATTCTAATGGGCAAGGCCCCGAGTTATGACACATTACTGTCTTAATAGTGAAGCAATCTAAACAAAGTAAACATTACAGTATTCCTGGATAAATGTACAAATGAGTGAAGCACTGCGCTCTTTTGGACTTATTTGTAAACAAACTGGAAGACTGTGAGATCAGTGACGGTAATTTCCAACAAGATGGGGCAACCTGTCACACGTCAACTCACAGCATGGCACAAATTGCCTCATTTTTTCTAACATACCATGTAAGGTTGCCTCAAAGAGACTGCTTAAGCGTTTCTTCTGGTCTTTGATATCCAGAACCAGCCTCTCGTTTGTCTTGTGTATGTCCTTATTTCTTACCTGATATCATTTTTATCCTTCTTTATATTATTCTTTAGCTCTGTTATGCGCCCCCCCCCCCCCCCCCCCCACCAGAGCAGTGATCCTTGTGGCATTCCTGATCTCCTGCCTCCTCCCTGTAGCAGCACCAGCCACGATGATGCCGGACTGTTGAAACGACAAATGCAATTCATTTTATTACTACAAATATCTGTGATGAACCATCTGTTGGAATGAGAAATACCAGGCATTTTATTACTAAAAATGTTCTATTAGAATGACAAATACAATGCATTTTAGCACTACAAATGTCTGTGATGCGCCATATGTTGGAATGACAAACGCAATGCATTTTATTAATAAAATTGTTTGTGATGTGCCACCTGTTGGAAAGAAAAATGCAATGCATATTAGTACTACAAATGTCTGTGATGCGCCATCTGTTGGAATGACAAATGCAATGCATTTTAAATTTTGTGATGTGCCATCTTTTGGAAGGAGAGAAATATAGGAAATGGGCAGACACACAGACAGTTGTACTTTTAGTAAAGTGGACATTTTATGACTAAAATGTTATATAAGGATGACAAATGCAATGATTTTTATTACTACAAATGTCTGTGATGCGTCATCTGTTGGAATGACAAACGCAATGCATTTTATTACCTCCACCTGTTGGAATGAAAAATGCAATGCATGTTAGTACTACAAATGTCTGTGATGCGCCATCTGTTGGAATGACAAATGCAATGCATTTTAAATTTTGTGATGTGCCATCTTTTGGAAGGAGAGAAATATAGGAAATGGGCAGACACACAGACAGTTGTACTTTTATTAAAGTGGACATTTAATGACTAAAATGTCATATAAGGATGACAAATGCAATGAATTTTATTACTACAAATGTCTGTGATGCGCCATCTGTTGGAATGACAAATGCAATGCATTTTAAATTTTGTGATGTGCTATCTTTTGGAAGGAGAGAAATATAGGAAATGGGCAGACACACAGACAATTGTTCTTTTATTAAAGTGGACATTTAATGACTAAAAATGTTCTATTAAAATGAGAAATGCAATGAATTTTATTACTACAAATGTCTGTGATGCGCCATCTGTTGGAATGACAAATGCAATGCATTTTAGTAATAAAATTGTTTGTGATGTTCCACCTGTTGGAATGACAAATGCAATGCATTTTATTACAAAAAATTTTGTGATTTGCCATCTTTTGGAAAGAGAGAAATATAGGAAATGGGCAGACACACAGACAGTTGTCCTTTTATTAAAGTAAGCATTTTTTGACTAAAAATGTTCTATATGAATGACAAATGCATACAATAAATGTCTGTGATGAGTCATCTGTTGGAATGACAAACACAACGTATTTTATTAATACAAATTGTTTGTGAGTGCCACGTGTTGGAATGACAAACGCAATGCATGTTAGTACTACAAATGTCTGTGATGCGCCATCTGTTGAAATGAAAAACGCAATGCATTTTTTAAATAAAAATGTTTGTGATGTGCCATCTGTTGGAATGAGAGAAATATAGCAAATGGGCAGACACACAGAAAATTGTCCTTTTATTAAGGTGGACTGAATAAGAAACAGAACATAACAAATTTGACAGATGAGAGAAGACCATTCAGTCCATCAGTGTTGGCTGGCAGTGTCTCACGTACACACTCGCCTCGTTCAGCTGTCCTGATAAGACCTCTTCTTCCCTTCTGTGCAAATACAAAGACAATGCATTTTTTGCACAAACCTTTTCCCATCAGTTCGGCTTTGGCTGTCCTTATCAACTCTCGTGTCTGTTTCCTACATATGGCTGCTCCTACTAAATATTCCTCTACACACATCTTTCATATAAGCTGATTCATATCTGAGCACAGGAGGAAATCAAAATGAGTTAATAGCAGCCTATAGGTGGTAGAAGGAGGAGGAGGAGGAAGATGGAATGAACTGCCAGTCTAAAGAAGGCTCAAGCTGAGCTGGGTTGGTGGCATTGGCGCTCTTCTTTCAACTTTTAACAGTGAATCACGTAGTTGAGGACACCAGAAGGGCAGTTAGGACTGAAGCCAGGAAGCACTCGAGGAGTCCATTCTGGCCCCCTAATCTGCCTTTAATTGGCTGCATCTCTCCCTACGTACCTAACAGCTACTGTGTGGTGAGCATACTGGTGCACAATGGCTGCCATCGCATCATCCATGGTAGTTGAAGTGACCCCTCCCCCGTTTCTATGCAAAGTGCTTTGAGGGTCTTGCTATATAAATGCAATGTCTTCTTCTTCTTCTTCTTCGTTTTCAACATGCTCCCAGTTTTGCAAACCTGCATTTCCTTGTTGCAAGGCAAAAGCCCTACTACCACTGTCCCAACATGAAAGTCACAACATGACAAAACTAAAAGTGCCATTCCTTTTGGGGGTCGTTATGGGGGTCACTAACAGCATCCTAACTTTTCTCCACAGCCCAGAGTAGATGCACTCCTGGCTGAACATGACCTCTGGAAAAAGCCCCGCCCCATTTTAACTGTCACCATGGAAACGTGGCGTCGATAAGCAGGCCTGGACCGGAGTCCAAGAGAGAGAGAGAGAGAGCAGAGGGTGACAAAGCCTGCGACCGTAAGTTACCGTTTTTTTTAGTTGACTTTTTATTTTCTGTATAAATTAAACGGGGTTACTAGGGTGGTACCCCAACATTTCTCTCTATTTCCGACTGCCTCCAGACCTCCGGCTACAGTACACACACACACACACACACACACAAAATCAACCTTTTCCCTTCTTTGACAAACAAAGCCAGAAAAACCTTTTATGTCAGCGTTTCACGAGTCGCACATCGTAAAGCAGCATTTTACCGCACAAAAGTGGAAATCAATTTATTGTCTCAGTGCCTCCTGTCCCGGGGGATTAATTATCCATTTAATAGCCATACGCAGCTTTCACACATCACGTAACAGGCTTCTGCGTGCCTTCGGTGAAGTTAACGGCTTCTTTCTCTAAGCTTTACTGGAGCACTCGGAGACGGACCGCCGCATCATCTTTACCCGCTCTTTCTTTATGTAGCGCCTTAGCCTCCATTTGAATTCAGAATATCATCTTTTATGTTTTTTTTTGTTTTTTTTTTTACTTTTCACAGGCCGACATGTATTTATGTTGGAACAGGAACTGAATGATGCGGTTCCCTAGCAACAGATGGGCATATTTGGGTGATTTCATATCAGCTCAGTTTGTGCCAAGTGCAGGTTGACGTCAGAAAAAAAAAAGAAAGACGTGAAATGACAAGAAGCACCGCGTGTGTTACTTGATGAATGTTGATTTTTTTTTTTTGCTGCTTTCTACTTAAAAGCGTTTTTAACGTTCACAAAGCAGCTGATTAGCTCAGACGTGTTGCATATTCGTGACTTGTATTGCGCTGAGAGCGCAGCACATGGGGGCTGTCAATGCGTCCGTCAGGTGTTGCAGCGTTGAGGAATAAGACGAGCCCTCGTATCTCCGCTGCTCAAAAGCTCAGAGTATCAGTATTCATCCATCCAGTTCACAACTTGGTCTTTCTATTCAGGGTGGGATGAAGCCAGGAGCGGACTAGATCTCAAAACCGGCCCGGGCAGCCTTCAACGAGTGAGGTGACGAGGTCGGCCCACTATTCATTGTAGTTTTCTTAAAATTTGTGATGAGTACGCGGCTTGCTACTTGCTACGAGCCTATGATATGAATTCTACCTAAACTGTTGCCATACTTATTCTGTACACTGTTATTTAGACACAACTTAAAATTTGACATGCTTATAGAAATAAAATTTAATGAAAAATAAAAATGTAGTGGGCGGCACGGTGGCGCAGTGGGTAGCGTTGCTGCCTTAGGGGACCCGGGTTCGCTTCCTGGGTCCTCCCTGCGTGGAGTTTGCATGTTCTCCCCGTGTCTGCGTGGGTTTCCTCCCACAGTCCAAAGACATGCAGGTTAGGTGTATTGACGATCCTAAATTGTGCTTGGTGTGTGTGTCTCATATTGCAAGTGTTTGTGGTTCTCTATGTGAAGAAAAACTTCCTAATGTTTGTGAAATTTCACCTTAACAAGTTTCCAACTGTGTTCTTGACGAACTCATTTTAAAGTCACTGTCTCGATCCACTGGGCTAATTCCCTTTATAATTTTAAACACTTCATTCACTCAGGTCCTGTGGTGGGTTGGCGCCCTGCCCGGGATTCGTTCCTGCCTTGCCCCCTGTGTTGGCTGGGATTGGCTCCAGCAGACCCCCGTGACCCTGTAGTTAGGATGTAGCGGGTTGGATAATGGATGGAAAGATACATCCATCCATTTTCCAACCCGCTGAATCTAAACACAGGGTCACGGGGGTCTGCTGGAGCCAATCCCAGCCAACACAGGGGGCAAGGCAGGAACGAATCCCGGGCAGGGCGCCAGCCCACCGCAGTATTAGAATGCATGTCAAATGTCAATGTCATGTCCAAGTGCCAGTACTCTAGTAGGCTAGTAGCTGCTCATTTACAATGGAAAAAATGATAACCGAGGTTATAATGAAAACCTCACATGATGGAAATGTTCCATTAACTTAACGATAAACTAGAAATGTTCCGTCCTAATATGAAAAATTCCTATCCTGTGCTTTAGAACTTTATTTCATCATACTAATAATCGCAGCTGAAAATCACTAATGATCGCTCACACCGACAACCAGAGAACAATAAAACGCATAATACATAATCTAAACTAATTATTAGTACCGAAGAATTTAAATATGAGATATGAGATAAAATAAATTGCAATAATGTATATGCTAACTGGAATGTAGCGGTATCAAAACAGAAATCGGCAAAAGGCAGTTTTGACCAAATTTTTCACTGTAACGTTGTGAACTGACAACTTAAACAACTTGATGACGTAATACGGTATATTATTTAGGACTACAGTAATCCCTCCTCCATCGCGGGGGTTGCGTTCCAGAGCCACCCGCGAAATAAGAAAATCCGCGAAGTAGAAACCATATGTTTATATGGTTATTTTTATATTGTCATGCTTGGGTCACAGATTTGCGCAGAAACACAGGAGGTTGTAGAGAGACAGGAACGTTATTCAAACACTGCAAACAAACATTTGTCTCTTTTTCAAAAGTTTAAACTGTGCTCCATGACAAGACAGAGATGACAGTTCCGTCTCACAATTAAAAGAATGCAAACATATCTTCGTCTTCAAAGGAGTGCGCGTCAGGAGCAGTGACTGTCACAGAGATAGAGAGAAAAACATACAAATCAATAGGGCTGTTTGGCTTAAGTATGCGAAGCACCGCAGCACAAAGCTCACACCCCCTCCGTCAGGAGCAGGGAGAGAGAGAGAGAGTGAGTTTGTTTTTCAAGCACAAATCAATACGTGCCCTTCGAGCTTTTAAGTATGTGAAGCACCGTGCAGCATGTCGTTTCAGGAAGCAGCTGCACAAAAGATAGCAACGTGAAGATAATCTTTCAGCATTTTTAGACGAGCGTCCGTATCGTCTAGGTGTGCAAACAGCCCCCCTGCTCAATCCCCCTACGTCAGGATCAGAGAAAGTCATCGCAAGAGAAAGAGAAAAGTAAGTTGGGTAGCTTCTCAGCCATCTGCCAATAGCGTCCCTTGTATGAAATCAACTGGGCAAACCAACTGAGGAAGCATGTACCAGAAATTAAAAGACCCATTGTCCGCAGAAACCCGCGAACCAGCGAAAAATCCGCGATATATATTTAAATATGCTTACATATAAAATCCGCGATGGAGTGAAGCCGCGAAAGGCAAAGCGCGATATAGCGAGGGATCACTGTATATAAATCGCAGTACCGGACAGATAATGTTTAGTAATTTAGAAAATTAATTTTAATGTCAAACAGTAAGCAGTACATAACGTTTATTTCACGAAACGGCCGGACCATGACCAGACCCGAGTCCATGGCCCACCGGGCATTGCCCATATGCCCAAATTGCCAGTCCACCCCTGGATGGAGCTGATGCTTAACCCAACCCCGAATGTCACACGGCAGAAGCTATGGTCTGTCAGTCCACACTCACACACACACACACAGTCACACCGACTTGTAATGCATTCTACAGAAAGAGCTCTCCTTAAAGTTTTTAGCGACCCATCAATGGCTGCGGATGCCGAGGAGTGTTCTGACTTTAGTGCAGCCTTTGATACAGTGGACCATCAGATTTTATTTAATAGGTTAGAACAGTAGGTGTGTGTGTGTGTGTGTGTGGGGGGGGGGGGGGGTCTCTACTTTTGTATTGGATTGGTTCTCCTCATAACAGCATTATAGGGTTTTCAACCAAATATTAGAAATGAACATTTTATTTCCAGTTATTTCATTTGTCCAATTACTTTTGAGCCCCTGAAATGAAGGGATTGTGTTCAAAAAATGCTTTAGTTGCCTCACATTTTTATGCAATCGTTTTGTTCACCCCACTGAATTAAAGCTGAAAGTCTGCACTTCAACTGCATCTGAGTTGTTTCATTTAAAATTCATTGTGGTGACGTACAGAACCAAAACTAGAAGAAAGTTGTCTCTGTCCAAATATTTATAGACATAACTGTAGATACCTTTGTGTATTTTGGTTGAAGGCTCCGCCCCACTCATGAATATTGATGAGTTACCATAGAGTGGCAGAACACATAGCAGAATTCATGATTTTTTGGCAGTATAATGTTATTTCATCCACAAGATGAGTGCAATTTTACCTTAACACTGCATATTTCATCAAAACAGCTTAACCTGAGAAGACTCGGGGTTAACCGTTTTTACGTGGAATTCCAAGCTCGAGAAACGCTTGGAGTTTACACCAAGGAGGTTAAGTGAAATTTGAAACTTAGTTTGGTTGAATGGTTGACTCTAGGAAGTAGTTCCAAACCTCTTCCATTCCACAATTAGTAAGACCACTGTGGTCCATGGAACACCCAAAGCTTTAAAAATGGTTTGATCCCCTTGCCCTGATATTTGCCTCACCATAATTTTTATTGTGGAGGTCCACAGAGAGTTCCTTGGACTCCATGGCTTGCTTTTTTGTCCCTGTCGTGCAATGTGAATTGTGGGGTCTTCTATACACAGGTACACGTGTGTCTTTCTAAATGACGTTCAGTCAATTCAGTTTGCCACAAGTGGACTCCAATCAAGTTCTATAAACATCTCAAGGGGAACTGAAGCAAAGATTATCACCTGACCACAGTTTGGAGTTTCACAGCAAATCAGTACCAATCGAAGCCCATTTAGAGTCCTTGGCAAGGTGGATGGATGTCACCCCTTGTTGTAAGTATTATCAGACATCAATGATCTGCTTCCCCCCTCGGTGCCCAGAGCATGGACCCTCTTCAGCAGTACAAATGGTGCCCATTTCTGTATATGCTGTAGAATTTAAGGAGTGCGTGTCCCTTGGTGGATGAAGTGTGCGCTCTTTTACTTTCATAAATGATGCCCATCGTGTAAGAGCGCCTACTCAGTATCATCAGAGGTGAAAGACGACCATTGGGGTTCTCCCTTTGATGTGCAGAACATGCGCCCCTTATTTTCATAAATGGCGTCCCTTCAGCTAATGCCAGCCTGTGTCCCCTAATGGATTGGCTGGCACTGCAGCAAAGGGCCTGACTACTTCTGTGAATGAAAGATTTCAGTTTTTGAAGTTTGATGTTTTCACTTTGTCTTTATGGGTTATTGAGTGTAGACTGATGCACATTTATTGTTTAATTTCTCCATTTAAAATGAAATCTACGACACAATAAACTGCAGAAAGTGAAAGGGTCTGAAAATTTTAGGAACCCACCATATGGGGCAGATAACATTCTGAATGAGTCACCCATACAGTCATATGAACAAGTTTGGGAACCCCTCTTAATTCTTTGGATTTTTGTTTCTCATTGGCTGAACTTCCTTTTAATATCTGACATGCCTTATGGACACAGTAGTATTTCAGCAGTGACATTAAGTTTATTGGATTAACAGAAAATATGCAATATGCATCATAACAGAATTAGACAGGTGCATAAATGTGGGCACCCCAACAGAGATATGACATCAATACTTAGTTGAGCCTCCTTTTGCTAATCTAACAGCCTCTAGACGCTGTCCTCCTATAGCCTTTGAGGAGTGTCTAATTCTGGATGGAGGTATTTCTGACCATTCTTCACACAAAATCTCTCCAGTTCACTTCAATTTGATGGACAGCCTGCTTCAAATCATCCCATAGATTTTCGATGATATTCAAGTCAGGGGACTGTGATGGCCATTCCAGAACATTGAACTTCTCCCTCTGCATGAATGCCTTTGTAGATTTTGAACTGTGTTTTGGCTCATTGTCTTGTCTTGAATATCCAACCCCTGCGTAACTTCAACTTTGTGACTGATGCTTGAACATTATCGTGAAGAATTTGTTGATATTGGGTTGAATTCATCTGACCCTCGACTTTAACAAGGGCCCCAGTCCCTTAACTAGACACACAGCCCCACAGCATGATGGAACCTCCACCAAATGTGACAGTAGGTAGCAGGTGTTTTTCTTGCAATGCCATGTTCTTCTTCCACCACGCAAAGCACTTTTTGTTATGACCAAAAAACTCCATTTTTGTCTCATCAGTCCAAAGCACTTTGTTCCAAAATGAATCTGGCTTGTCTAAATGAGCATTGGCATACAACAAGCGACTCTGTTTGTGGCGTGAGTGCAGAAAGGGCTTCTCTCTCATCACCCTGCCATACAGATGTTCTTTGTGCAAATTGTGCTGAATTGTAGAACGATGTACAGATACACCATCTGCAGCAAGATGTTCTTGCAGGTCTTTGGAGGTGATCTGTGGGTTGTCTGTCACCATTCTCACAATCCTGCTCATATGCCACTCCTGTATTTTTCTTGGCCTGTCAGACCTGCTGGGTTGAACAGCAACTGTGCCTGTGGCCTTCCATTTCCTGATTCCATTCCTTACAGTTGAAACTGACAGTTTAAACCTCTGAGATGGCTTTTTGTAGCCTTCCCCTAAACCAGGAGACTCAACAATCTTTGTTTTCAGATCTTTTGAGAGTTGCTTTGAGAATCCCATGCTGTCACTCTTCAGAGGAGAGTCAAAGGGAAGGAAGCAAAACTTGTAATTGACCACCTTAAATACCTTTATATCTCATGATGGGACACACCTGTCTATGAAGTTCAAGGCGTAACGAACTCATCACACCAAGTAATCAGCATTGAGCAGTGACAGGCATTCAAATCAGCACAATGACAAGGGGACCCACATTTGTGCACAGCCAGTTTTTCACATTTGATTTAATTTCATACAACTAAATACTGCGTCACTAAAAATCTTTGTTCGGTAAACACCGCAGTACTCAGATGTTTGTAGGAAATGAAAGACATACCACTGTTATCTTTATTGTTGAAAGGAGAGTCAATTATAATGCAGGCTGAGAGGGGCTCCCAAACATTTTCAGATACAGTAATCCCTCCTCCATCGCGGGGGTTGCGTTCCAGAGCCACCCGCGAAATAAGAAAATCCGCGAAGTAGAAACCATATGTTTATTTGGTTATTTTTATATTGTCATGCTTGGGTCACAGATTTGCGCAGAAACACAGGAGGTTGTAGAGAGACAGGAACGTTATTCAAACACTGCAAACAAACATTTGTCTCTTTTTCAAAAGTTTAAACTGTGCTCCATGACAAGACAGAGATGACAGTTCCGTCTCACAATTAAAAGAATGCAAACATATCTTCCTCTTCAAAGGAGTGCGCTTCAGGAGCAGATAATGTCAGAGAGAGAGAGAAAAGCAAACAAATCAATAGGGCTGTTTGGCTTTTAAGTATGCGAAGCACCGCGGCACAAAGCTGTTGAAGGCGGCAGCTCAGACCCCCTCCGTCAAGAGCAGAGAGAGAGAGAGAGAGAGAGAGAGAGAGAGAGAGAGACAGAGTTTGTTTTTCAAGCACAAATCAATACGTGCCCTTCGAGCTTTTAAGTATGCGAAGCACCGTGCAGCATGTCGCTTCAGGAAGCAGCTTGCACAGAAGGTAGCAACGTGAAGATAATCTTTCAGCATTTTTAGACGAGTGTCCGTATCGTCTAGGTGTGCGAACAGCCCCCCTGCTCAATCCCCCTACGTCAGGATCAGAGAAAGTCAGCACAAGAGAGAGAGAAAAGTAAGTTGGGTAGCTTCTCAGCCATCTGCCAATAGCGTCCCTTGTATGAAATCAACTGGGCAAACCAACTGAGGAAGCATGTACCAGAAATTAAAAGACCCATTGTCCGCAGAAATCCGCGAACCAGCAAAAAATCCGCGATATATATTTAAATATGCTTACATATAAAATCCGCGATGGAGTGAAGCCACGAAAGGCAAAGCGCGATATAGCGAGGGATCACTGTATATGATGTGGTATGTGATATCATCTACTGTTAAATTCTGCTCTGTACTTGTAATATTTTTATTTTTATACTGTATTGAGGATTACTTATAAATGTAATGAATTATTATTATTATTTCTTGTGTTCTGTTCTGTGTATTGTATTGTATTGACCCCCTTCTTTTTGACACTGCACGCCCAACCTACCTGTAAAGGGGTCTCTCTCTGAATTGCCTTTCCTAAGGTTTCTTTCATTTTTTCCCTACATGGTCTTTTTTGGGAGTTTTTCCATTGTCTTCTTAGAGAGTCGAGGCTGGGGGGCTGTCAAGAGGCAGGGCCTGTTAAAGCCCATTGTGGCACTTCTTGTGTGATTTTGAGCTCTACAAAAATAAATTGTCTTGTATTGTATAGTATATGACATAAAAACTGTCACTCAAATGCAAACAATTTATTGTCATCACAGAAAGTTGAAGTTCTGGCCCAAGTCTGTCCTGCTGGTAGACGTCCCATCCCAGTCATAAAGGAGCAGAAATATTCACGACATTCAGAGAAGCAAAAGTATGAGACAATGAGGTAGATGATTCACCTGCTTATGCCACAATAATGGGAGATTTTCCATTCTAATGACTACCATACTTGCTTATTTATTCCTGCAATTTATCTGTTTAAAAATTAACGAGTCCTTTTATTGTTTTATTGTGAGTCACTCCTCTGCAGGAGCTGATTTACACAAGCCGACTGTAAAAGACGATCTCCAGTGCTGCGGATGCCGGCTGAATGCGTTTCCTCTTTTATTTAATGTGATGATATACACTGGAATTTGCTTTAAAATGGTACAGAAATCTCAAAAATAGCAGAAACACCCAATCTGAAAACAAATGCTTTGTGCCTATTGTACGTATTTTACATCTGCAGCAGGTCAGATATCCCTGGGGCTCCACGAAGATGGCATTAAGTGAGGGATCTTCAAAAAAATTGTGATTGCCGCTGACAAAAATTGATAAGGTGCATTCAGAAACGGGTCACTGTTTAAAATTATTATCTACCTTAATAATAGGATACGTGTCTGCGTGGCCATGTATCAGTGTGTGCGTCCGACTGCTGTGACTCTGTCATTCCCATAGATGGTGCATTACAAACATCTAGTCATAAAAATGCATTGCAAATGTCATTTCAACAGGTGGCGCTTCACAAACATTTCTTTCCACTTTCTATTATAGTTGTCATCTCAGGGAATTCAATGCAGCACCAGAACAGAAATGAGAGAAAACTGCACATTTACTATACACTGAAAAAAACGTTTTGAAAATTTCATGCAAATTTTATCTCAAACAGTTATGCTGCTCTGTAAATGGCTGAATCTCATGGCATATAACATAGATATATGCATTGCATTTGGTATTCCAACAGATCAGTGTATCACAAACATTTGTAGGAATGCATTTTACTACTACAGATGTTTGCAATGCACCATCTGTTGGAATGATACATGTAATGCATTTTATTACTACAAATGTTTCTGATGCACCATCTGTCAGAATGGCAAATGCAATGCATTTTATTACTACAAATGTTTCCGATACACCCTCTTTTGGAATGGCAAATGCAATGCTTTTTATTACTACAAATGTTTGTGATGCTCCGTATATTGGAACTACAAATGCAATGCATTTTCTTTCTGCAAATGTCTGTGATACCCCACCTGATGGAATGACAAATGTAATTCATTTTATTGCTACAAATGTTTCTGATACACCATGTGTTGGAATGGCAAATGCAATGCCTTTTATTACTAAAAATGTTTCTGATACACCATCTGTTGGAATGGCAAATGCAATGCATTTTATTACTACAAATGTTTCTGATGCACCATCTGTTGGAATGGAAAATGCAATGCATTTTATTACTACAAATGTTTCTGATGCACCATCTGTTGGAATGGAAAATGCAATGTTTTTTATTACTGCAAATGTTTGTGATGCTCCGTATATTGGAATGACAAATGCAATGCATTTTATTTCTACAAATGTTTGTGATGCCCCATTTGTTGGAATGACAAATGTAATGCATATTATTGCTACAAATGTTTCTGATACACCATGTGTTGGAATGGCAAATGCAATGCCTTTTATTACTACAAATGTTTGTGATGCCCCATCTGTTGGAATGACAAATGTAATGCATATTATTGCTACAAATGTTTCTGATACACCATGTGTTGGAATGGCAAATGCAATGCCTTTTATTACTACAAATGTTTCTGATGCACCATCTGTTGGAATGGCAAATGCAATGCATTTTATTGTTACAAATGTTTCCGATACATCCTCTTTTGGAATGGCAAATGCAATGCATTTTATTACTACAAATGTTTGTGATACACCATCTGTTGGATTGACAAATGTAATGCCATCCATCCATCCGTTATCCAACCTGCTATATCCAGGGTCACGGGGGTCTGCTGGAGCCAATCCCAGCCAACACAGGGCGCAAGGCAAGAAACAAACCCTGGGCAGGGCGCCAACCCACCGCAGGGTGCATGCGCGCACACACGCACACACACACCCACACACCAAGCACATACTAGGGACAATTTAGAATCGCCAATGCACCCAACCTGCATGTCTTTGGACAGTTGGAGGAAACCGGAGCACCAGGAGGAAACCCACGCAGACACAGGCGAATGTAATGCAAACTTCAAAATACGTTCCAACAGATGGTGCACTGCAAACATTAACCCTGAGGCCTATGTTAATTAGTTAGATCTCTGGGTTACCTATGGAATTAGGGGCCCTGAAGCGTATGCTTCATTAGTTTCATAGAAGATTCAACCCTGGTGAGTTTTGTGGGATGGAAGGGCTTAGTCTCGTGAGAAATGTTTTAATGTTCTACTGGATATTCAGTCACTTGGAGCTTTTCTTGTCTTTTTTCCCAGTTTTGAACTTTTCAATCACCTTTTTTGGAAGCTGCTTGGAGTTTTCTTTTTCAGGGTGGCACCCATATTAGTTATATTAAGAGCAGGTGAAGAGGTAGTGTGGCAGACATCTGATAGAGAAGAGTCGAGAAGAAAAACAGAAAGGTTTGCATATGGTGGTCATTGATTTGGAGAAGGAGCCACATCAAGAGGTCTGGGGGTACATGAGAGAGAAAGGAGGTCCAGAGGATTGTCCAGGATATGCATGAGGGGGTGAGCAGTTGGGTTGGGGTAACAGATGAGATCCCAGTTCGAGGAGGTCTGCACCAGGGGTCTTCTTGAAGTCCTGACCTCTTTGTTCTGGTTATGGATGTGTTGAGTTGTGGGATAAAAGAGCAGTCCTCCTGGTGCAGGCTTCTCACCAGGAAAGTGGGAGTGGAAGAATGGAGAGGGGCTGCTTTGGAAGATAGAGGGTTGAAGATAAATAGGAAGAAGAAGAAGGCAGAATATCTGAGAGTTAATGAAGATCAGGGTTCAGACATTGGACTATGAAGAGAGCTACTGAAATGAATGGATGAGTTTAAACATCTAATATCAGTGGTAGGCCAAGATGGAGAATTAGATGCAGAGATAAACCATAGAGTGCAGTGTGGATGGAACCATCAGAAGAATGAGCATTGAGTGATCAAATAATTAAAGAGAATGTTAAAGATGAGGTTTGTAAGGCAGTGGTAGGACCAGCAATGGTGTATGCAGCTGAGACACGGACAGTCAAGGGGAGTGCAGGAGAAGAAGCTGGATGAGGCAGAGATGAGGATGCTGAGATACCAAAAAAGACAGAAAATGAGAAATGAGACAAGCGAAGGTACAATAAAAGTAGAAGAAACATCTAAGAAAGTGCAGGAGAGAAAGTTGAAGTGGTGATGAGGAGAGACAGTGAAGATGTGGACAAAAGAGGGATGAAAGTGGAAGTACAAGGGATGAGAAAGTGAAGGGGGACAAAGCAGAGGTGAATGCAGGGCTGGTGCCACCATTAAGGTGAATTAGACATTTGCTTAGGGTGCAGGTCATAATGGTGGTTTGGTCAGCTACTAAACAGCCAGGTTGGTGCACTAATAAGCTTGGCCTAGGGTGCAAAATAACCCAACACTGGCACTGGGTGGATGAATTAAGTAAAAGAAGATCTGAAGGGAAAGGGTCTGACTGAGGAGGAGGAGGAGGAGGTGCAGGTATGGAGAAGGTTGATCAGGCACATCGACCCCACATACAAGTGGGAAAAGGTGAAGAGGAAGAAGAAGAAGAAAAAGTAAAGTCTAGAGCTGTTTTCTTTTGGTCGGTTTTCCCTGACTGAAAGAGAGTGAAGTGTAATGCTGCAGGTGTTGTCTTTAGATGGTTTAGACAACTAAAACACGGCAGCCGCATTTAACGTGTTGGTAGGAAAGAGAAACCTCAGTGAGATGCCAAACTACCGAAGGAGCTGTCAGAATGCTTTATGACTGTAATTACATCACTTTTGTCTCCCACGCCTTGCACCAAATCAAATCAAATGTTATTTATGTAGCACATATGGGTGACAATGGGTATAAGACAATGCGTATTGTCACTAAGTAGCTTTACAGGTTTCTGTGCCTTAACCCCAAGTGAACAGGTCAATGAAAGCTGAAGCCAAAACTGCCTGGGCAAGTAGCAGGAATGAAAATGAACCACAATTACACACAATTGTCTGCATTATAATTATACACATTAAATAATAATAAAAGTTGAAATGTTTAAATGGGGCGGCACGGTGGCGCAATGGGTAGCGCTGCTGCCTCGCATTTAGGAGACTTCCCAGGTTCTCCCTGCGTGGAGTTTGCATGTTCTCCTGGTGTCTGCGTGGGTTTCCTCCCACAGTCCAAAGACATGCAGGTTAGGTGCATCGGCGATTCTAAATTGTCCCTAGTGTGTGCTTGGTGTGTGTGTGTGCCCTGCGGTGGATTGGCACCCTGCCCGGAGTTTGTTTCCTGCCTTGCGCCCTGTGTTGGCTGGGATTGGCTCAAGCAGACCCCCGTGACCCTGTAGTTAGGATATAGCGGGTTGGATAATGGATGGATGGTTGAAATGTTTAAATGGGGTGGCACGGTGGCGCAATGGGTAGCGCTGCTGCCTCGCAGTTAGGAGACCCGGGTTCGCTTCTCTGGTTCTCCCTGCATGGAGTTTAGTATTGCCACGACTGCTGAAGGTCTGTGCATCGGAGCTGGGGGGTCCTCTACAGCGCATCTTCAACCTGAGCCCGGAACAGGGGAGAGTCCCGAGGCTTTGGAAAACATCTTGTATCACCCCAGTCCCAAAGGTATCACGTCCTAGTGAGCTGAATGACTTTCGGCCTGTTGCTCTGACATCACATGTGATGAAGACCATGGAGAGGCTGCTGCTTCACCACCTTAGGCCACAGGTTCAACACGCCCTCTGCAGTTTGCATATCAGGAGAAGGTGGGAGCGGAGGATGCCATCATATATATGCTACACCGATCCCTCTCCCACTTAGACAGAGGCAGTGGTGCTGTAAGAATTATGTTTCTGGACTTCTCTAGCGCCTTCAACACCATCCAACCTCTGCTCTTTAGGGACAAGCTGACAGAGATGGGAGTAGATTCATACCTGGTGGCATGGATCATGGACTATCTTAGACAGACCTCAGTATGTGCGTCTTGGGAACTGCAGGTCTGACATTTTGGTCAGCAACACAGGAGCACCACAGGGGACTGTACTTTCTCCGGTCCTTTTCAGCCTATATACATCGGACTTCCAACAAAACTCGGAGTCCTGCCATGTGCAAAAGTTCGCTGACGACACTGCTATCGTGGGCTGCATCAGGAATGGGCTGGAGGAGGAGTATAGGGACCTAATCAATGACTTTGTTAAATGGTGCGACTCAAAACCACCTACACCTGAACACCAGCAAAACCAAGGAGCTGGTGGTGGATTTTAGGAGGCCCAGACCCCTCATGGACCCCGTGATCATCAGAGGTGACTGTGTACAGAGGGTGCAGACCTATAAATACCTGGGAGTGCAGCTGGATGATAAATTAGACTGGACTGCCAATACTGATGCTCTGTGCAAGAGAGGACATAGTCGACTATACTTCCTTAGAAGGCTGGCGTCCTTCAACATCTGCAATAAGATGCTGCAGATGTTCTATCAGACGGTTGTGGCGAGCGCCCTCTTCTACGCGGTGGTGTGCTGGGGAGGCAGCATTAAGAGGAAAGACGCCTCACGCCTGGACAAACTGGTGAGGAAGGCAGGCTCTATTGTTGGCATGGAGCTGGACAGTTTAACATCTGTGGCAGAGCGACGGGCGCTGAGCAGACTCCTGTCAATCATGGAGAATCTACTGCATCCACTAAACAGGATCATCTCCAGACAGAGGAGCAGCTTCAGCAACAAACTGCTGTCACTGTCCTGCTCCACAGACAGATTGAGGAGATCGTTCTTCCCCCAAACTATGCGACTCTTCAGTTCCACCTGGGGGGGGGGGGGGTAAACGTTAACATTTAACATTATACATAGTTATTGTCTTTTTTTTCACCTGCATTATTATCATTCATTAATTTAATATTATTTATTGTATCAGTATGCTGCTGCTGGAAAATGTGAATTTCCCATTGGGATTAATAAAGTATCTATCTATCTATCTATCTATCTATCTATCTATCTATCTATCTATCTATCTATCTATCTATCATCTACATGTTCTCCCCGTGTCTGCGTGGGTTTCCTCCCACAGGTTAGGTGCATTGGTGATTCTAAATTGTCCCTAGTATGTGCTTGGTGTGTCTGTGTGTGTGTGTGTGTGTGTGTGCCTTGCGGTGGGCTGGCACCCTTCCCGGGGTTTGTTTCCTGCCTTGCACCCTGTGTTGGCCTGGATTGGCTCCAGCGGACCCCTGTGACCTTGTAGTTAGGATATAGTGGGTTGGATAATGGATGGATGGATGTTTAAATGGAAAGATTCAAAAGAAGACCCAGGTTTGCTTCCCAGGTCCTCCCTGCATGGAGTTTGCATGTTCTCCCCGTGTCTGCGTGGGTTTCCTCCCAAAGTCCAAAGACATGCAGGTTAGGTGCATTGGCGATTCTAAATTGTGCCTGTGTTGGGTAATGGATGGATTCAAAAGAAAAACAGATAAAGAGTAGATTTTGTGGATGGATTTGTAGTACTAGGGTGTTGTACTGTGTTAGCCATTATGAATGTTGAGAAAAGCCAAGCAAAATGACACCTTTTATTGGCTAACTAAAAAGATTACAATATGCAAGCTTTCGAAGGCAACGCGAGATTACATCTTTGCCTGAAGAAGGGGCCTGAGTTGCCTTGAAAGCTTGCATATTGTAATCTTTTTAGTGTCATTTTGCTTGGCTTTTCTCTGGATGGATTTGGATATGTTTACCTGACTAAAGAAATGCAGGGCCTGTTAAAAGCATTCTCCCCCATTGTAAGGGATGGCCGGCAGTTTATCCCAGCCAGGACATCCCAGGAATGGAAGGATGGAGGAAGGTAGTTTATCAAGAACACTGCCTCCCCGTGTAGTGGGAAAGTGGCCCCAGCCTACACTCTGGACATCTGATAGTTTTTGAACTGAACAGTAATGGCGGAGCGATGAGACACAGACAAAAATTGAAGGGTGAATGGTGCAAGTTTATTTACAAGAGTGCTGTACAGCAAAAAAATGCAGTAGTGTCAGGCGGGCTTGGAGGCTTAGTCCTTCAGCACTGATGACACTTCTTCAGAAATAAATAAAAACAACAAAATATGGTGTATTTACAAATACAGTGCACTCCTACAAAAACTACACACACTCTCCAACAATGAAGGTTGTCCTCCTTTATCTCTGGCTCAACAGGAAAGAAAACAAATGCACAAGAACAAAAACAAGTGTGCGTAAATACAAAAACAAATGCACCAAACCCAAAATCAAAATTATCCCAGCACCATATAAGTATATACAGTACTGTGCAAAAGTTTTAGGCAGGTGTGAAAAAATGCTGTAAACAAAGAATGCTTTCAACAATGGAAGTGTTAATCATTTATTTTCATCAATCAACAAAATGCAGTGAATGAACAAAAGAGAAATCTAAAATCAAATCAATATTTGGTGTGACCACCCTTTGCCTTCAAAACAGCATCAATTCTTCTAGGTACACTTGCACACAGTTTTTGAAGGAACTTGGCTGGTAGGTTGTTCCAAACATCTTGGAGAACTAACCCCAGATCTTCTGTGGATGTAGGCTTCCTCACATCCTTCTGTCTCTTCATGTAATCCCAGACTCACTTGATGATGTTAAGATCAGGGCTCTGTGGGGGCCATACCATCACTTCCAGGACTTCTTGTTCTTCTTTACGCTGAAGATAGTTCTTAATGACTTTGGCTGTATGTTTGGGGTCGTTGTCCTACTGTAGAATAAATTTGGGGCCAATCATACGCCTCCCTGATGGTATTGCATGATGGATAAGTATCTGCCTGTATTTCTCAGCATTGAGAACACCATTAATCCTGACCAAATCTCCAACTCCATTTGAAGAAATGCAGCCCCAAATGTTCCAGGAACCTCCACCATGCTTCACTGTTGCCTGCAGACACTCATTATTGTACCGCTCTCCAGCCCTTCGACGAACAAACTGCCTTCTGCTACAGCCAAATATTTCAAATTTTGACTCATCAGTCCAGAGCACCTGCTGCCATTTTTCTGCACCCCAGTTCCTATGTTTTCGTGCATACTTGAGTTGCTTGGCCTTGTTTCCATGTCGGAGGTATGGCTTTTTGGCTGCAACTCTTCCATGAAGACCACTTCTGGCCAGACTTCTCCGGACAGTAGATGGATGTACCTGGGTCCCAGTGGTTTCTGCCAGTTCTGAGCTGATGGCACTGCTGGACATCTTCCGATTTCGAAGGGTAATAAGCTTGATGTGTCTTTCATCTGCTGCACTAAGATTCCTTGGCCGACCACTGCATCTACGATCCTCAACGTTGCCCGTTTCTTTGTGCTTCTTCAAAAGAGCTTGAACAGCACATCTTGAAACCCCAGTCTGCTTTGAAATCTTTGTCTGGGAGAGACCTTGCTGATGCAGTAGAACTACCTCGTGTCTTGTTGCTGTGCTCAATCTTGCCATGACATGAAACTGTCTTCCACAACCTCACCTTGGTAGCAGAGTTTGGCTGTTCCTCACCCAGTTTGAAGCCTCCTACACAGCTGTTTCTGTTTCAGTTAATGACTGTGTTTCAACCTCCGTGTGACATTGATGATCATTAGCACCTGTTTGGTAGGATTGGTTGACCAGACACCTGACTAGAATCCTACAAAATCCCTGATTTTGTGCAAGTGGACCTATAAGAATTGATGCTGGTTTGAAGGCAAAAGGTAGGAACACCAAATATTGATTTGATTTAGATTTCTCTTTTGTTCGCTGACTTTGCATTTTGTAAATTGATAACAATAAACAATCATTATTTATATTTCTGAAAGCATTCTTTGTTCACACCTGCCTAAAACTTTTGCACAGTACTATATATCTTTACAAAAAATGATCACTAGGAGATATATAACTGCAGGTAAAATTCCGTTACAACGAACTGCCAGGGACCTAAAAAATATTTCATAGTAATGAGATTCTGTATTTGTCGCTATAGTGCTTTCTTTAACTTGCGTCCAGGTATTTTATATCATTTCAATAACTTCTTTCGCGTTAATTTGAATCTCCTCCTGTCTAGAAGTTATGCTGATGAGAATTTTTCTTAGCATTTCCTTGCGATGATACACTTTCAGGGTGCGAATGATGCCCAAATACAATGGCTGAAGCGCTGCCATGCAATTGGGTGGGAGAAATTCAACGCAAACATTATCTGAATGCGTAAGCATGTTGTGGGCAGCACAGTTATCAGTCAGGAGCCGAATCATCTTTTTCTTCATCTTCATATTGTAAGGTTTCTGTACTCTTTTGGGATCTCCCCCCACTCCCCACCCGACGGGAACATCACACTGAAGTGTGTCCCGAAGCGTGATTGCCACGTCTGTGGCAAGTTGCCAGGGCAGGACACCAGCAAGCTCACAGTGGTGCAGTGAGGTGCCACAGAAGCGAATCCTAAAAGACTGTGGTCGCGCTATAAGTCCTTGTCTTACTCCCCAAAACACGAGGCTGAGTCTCAGTACTTTAGCAACACCAGCTTTATTCAGCTTGAAACAGGAACAGCACGGTTATCTGCCACTCTGCTATACACAGAGACAGCAGTCAGACAGGGTCGTGCCCAGGTTAGTGGCCAAGTAATCCTGTGCCCTGCATTTACAATGTTCCTTGTATCACCCATCGAGATCTTTTCTGTTTGCTTGGCTGAAGAGCCGCCCCAGCGCTGTGACCCTGTTGTTGCTCCAGCAACAGATAAACAGTCCTCCACAGACGCGGTGATCACACTTCGGGACGCTCTTCGGCGTGTTGTCCCATTGTTGGAGGTCCCAAGAGAGTTTAGAAACCTCACATTTTCTTGAATGAGTGCCGCATTAATAGGAATGCTTCTTGAACGAAAAGAAAAAAAAAAGTCAAAGTGAACTTTATTGTCATCTCAACCATAAACAAGTATACAAATAGACAAAATTGCAAAGCTCAAGGTTCCACAGTGCAACAACATTTTTTTATGTTTTGCACTTTTATGGAAGATTTTATTAAACAATTATTATGACCAAGCACAGGAGTGGCATTTTGGAAGGGGTTAAAAGCAGAGATAGATAGTCAAGATAAACGAATTACCTTGGATATGTTTTCGGAGAGGACCCGGGCGCCGAAGCTATTCGGATACAGGCCATCTCGCTTGAAAAAACGCGGTCTTTCCCAAAAGAGGTCCCAGTTGTTGATGAACCCGATGTCTTGATTCTTGCAGAAGCCCTGCAGCCAGTTGTTTAAACCAAGCAGACGACTGTAATACTCGTTTGATCGTCTGACGAGAGGGAGTGGACCCGAGATGAATATCTTTGCCGATGGGGTCCTCTCCTTTGTTTCTTTAATTAATGCAGTGAAGTCTGCCTTGAGGATCTCGGACTGTCGGTGCCTTATGTCGTTTACGCCAGCATGTATAACAATGGCTCCAACAGCCCTGTTCTTTTAGATCGCCGGCGCACGTCTCGTCACATCTCAAAGATTTTCTATTAGGGCAAGTGATATTGAGGTTCCTAACAATAGAATCACCTACCACTATTACATCACCAGGAGCTGAAGGCAAACTGGGGACGCTTAGAGGGTCAAACCGGTTCTACGTTACGATGCTTGCCTGTGCCGATGGAGGTGTTCTGGCCTTGAACCCCCGCCTGCATAGCTGAAATACACCGAGGTCATCATCGGTGTTGCTCCTACGAAGCGCGGGGGTGAAGTTGACTTGAGAACATGCACAACATGCACAACATGACGTGCAAATAATAAATTCCATCCATCCATCCATTATCCACCGCTTATCCGAGGTCGAGTCGCGGGGGCAGCAGCCTAAGCAGGGAAGCCCAGACATCCCACTCCCCGGCCACCTCCTCCAGCTCCTCTGGGAGGACCTTGAGGCGTTCCCAGGCCAGCCAGGAGGTATAATCCCTCCAGAGTGTCCTGGGTCTGCCCCGTGGACTTCTCCCAGTGGGGCATGCCCGGAACACCTCCCCAGGGAGGCGTCCAGGGGGCATCCTAACCAGATGCCCGAACCACCTCAACTGACTCCTCTCAATGCGGAGGAGCAGCGACTCTACTCTGAGTCTCTCCCGGATAACTGAACTCCTCACCCTATCTCTAAGGGAAAGTCCAGCCACCCTGCGGAGAAAACTCATTTCGGCCGCTTGTATCTGCGATCTTGCTCTTTCGGTCACTACCCAAAGCTTGTGGCAATAGGTGAGGGTAGGAACGTAGATCGACTGGTAAATCGATAGACTCGTCTTTTGGCTCAGCTCTCTCTTCACCACGACGGACCGTTGCAGAGCCCGCATTACTGCGGATACCGCACTGGTCCGTCTGTCAACCTCCCGCTCCATTCTTCCCTCACTTGTGAACAAGACCCCAAGATACTTGAACTCCTCCACTTCAGGCAGTACTGTGCTCCCAACCCGGAGAGAGCATTGCACCCTTTTCCGGCTGGTTCAAAAGGCCCTTGATGTCACTTGTAATCCATGGCTTGTTGTTAGCATAGCAGCGTACAGTTCTTACTGGAACTACAATGTCCATACAGAAGTTGATGTAGTCAGTAGTGCAGTCAACAACCTCCTCACTATGTGATCCCTGCAGGATATCCCAGTCTGTAGTTCCAAAACATTCTCTCAGAGTATTCTCAGCCTCCGGGGTCCACTTCCTGAATGATCGTGTGGTTGCAGGTAGGACCCTCACTTTTGGTTTGTAGTGAGGCTGAAGCAGAACCAGGTTATGATCTGCTTTCCCAAGCGCAGGCAGCGGGGTGGCGCTGTATGCGTCTTTAACGTTTTGGGACAAATAATGCTGTAGTATATTTAAGTATATAGTAATCCCTCGCTATATCGCGCTTCGCCTTTCGTGGCTTCACTCCATCGCGGATTTTATATGTAAGCATATTTAAATATATATCGCGGATTTTTTGCTGGTTCGCGGATTTCTGCGGACAATGGGTCTTTTAATTTCTGGTACATGCTTCCTCAGTTGGTTTGCCCAGTTGATTTCATACAAGGGACGCTATTGGCAGATGGCTGAGAAGCTACCCAACTTACTTTTCTGTCTCTCTTGCGCTGACTTTCTCTGATCCTGACGTAGGGGGATTGAGCAGGGAGGCTGTTCGCACACCTAGACGATCCGGACGCTCGTCTAAAAATGCTGAAAGATTATCTTCACGTTGCTATCTTTTGTGCAGCTGCTTCCTGAAACGACATGCTGCACGGTGCTTCGCATACTTAAAAGCTCGAAGGGCACGTATTGATTTTTGTTTGTCTCTCTCTCTCTCTCTCTCTCTCTGCTCCTGACGGAGGGGGCGTGAGCTGCCGCCTTCAACAGCTTTGTGCCGCGGTGCTTCGCATACTTAAAAACCAAACAGCACTATTGATTTGTTTGCTTTTCTCTATCTCTGTGATAGTCACTGCTCCTGACACACACTCCTTTGAAGAGGAAGATATGTTTGCATTCTTTTAATTGTGAGACGGAACTGTCATCTCTGTCTTGTCATGGAGCACAGTTTAAACTTTTGAAAAAGAGATAAATGTTTGTTTGCAGTGTTTGAATAACGTTCCTGTCTCTCTACAACCTCCTGTGTTTCTGCGCAAATCTGTGACCCAAGCATGACAATATAAAAATAACCATATAAACATATGGTTTCTACTTCGCGGATTTTCTTATTTCGCGGGTGGCTCTGGAACGCAACCCCCGCGATGGAGGAGGGATTACTGTATATGACAATTGCTCACTGGGACAATTTGTTTTGGAGGCCCCCAAGAAGGCGGGGGCTCTAAGCTATAGCTTGTGTAGCTTAAACGTAAATCCTGCACTGTTTGCATACAGTAAATCAATAGTCTTATTTCCCCGGGTGTTACAGTCCACATACTGGGAGAATGCAGGTAATGTTTTGTCCAGCGTCACATGGTTAAAGTCTCCAGCGATTAGCACAAGCGCCTCAGGGTGCTGCATTTGTAACTTAGCAACAGCAGAATGGATGATGTCACTCGCTGACTCCACCTCCGCCCGAGGAGGAATGTATACAATAACAACAATGACGTGTCCAAACTCTCTGGGCAAGTAATAGGGACGCAAACTTACGGCCAACAGTTCGATGTCCCTGCAGCAAGTGGAGATTTTGACGTTAACATGTCCAGAGTTACACCACCATGTATTAACATAGAGAGCGAGTCCTCCTCCTTTGTGCTTCCCACAGGTACTTGCATCTCTGTCCGCTCTAACTGTGCTAAACCTGGGTAGCTCCACGTTAGCATTTGGGATGGTGTTAGTTAGCCACGTTTCGCAAAAACACAACAAACTGCATTCTCTGTAGGTCCTGACATTTTTCACCAGCGCAGCCAGTTCATCAATCTTATTTGAGATTGAGTTCACATTCCCCAGAATCACAGAAGGCACCGAAGGCTTAAAACGCCACTTTCTCGCAAGCCGCTTCATTTTTAGCTTACTGCCCGCTCTGCTACCACGATACCGTCTTCTTACCTCATCGGGTAAATAGGGAACCACACCGGCACTGGCATTTGTTCTCAGCGCTCGAAGTTGAGTACTTGAATAGGCGAGTCTCGGCGTGTAAAAATCCATGCCCACGTTGTAAAAGTAAGTGTGTCCAGGGAACAAATCCACATAAAATAAAGTGATAGGAGTGATCAATAAATAAAAATAGAAAAATAAAAGTAGAAAAGTACACATACATATACAGTCATACACGGAGCTGCTGAAAAGGATGCCACTCTCGGCGGCGCCAGATGTATCATTCTCATTTTTATTTATCATTCTCTTGTTTTAATTTTACTAATGTTTTTTTTCTCATTTTGTATCATTCTCATGTTTATTTATCATTCTCTTGTTTTAATTTTACTAATGTTGTTGAATTTTATTGTAAGGTGACCTTGAGTGCTAAGAAAGGTGCCTAGTAAATAAAATGTATTACTATTATTATTATTAATTATTGAGACGGAAACTTGACCAATGTCTGAAAGTCAAAATAGTAAGACTGCAATAACATGCTCAGCTACTTTGACCACCTTGTCTGGACCCTCAGAAGGAATCATCAAACCTTCTTTGTTTTTTTAATGTGAGCATTAAGTGGTTGCATTGATCATATGATGGCGGTACAGCATCTGTTACCAAACTAGCACTGCACACATCACAGGACAGCTTTCTCAAAATCCCGTCTAAGGGCTTACCTCCCACTGCTTCTTGAGGTGGATTTCTTTGGGAAACCTTCAAAGTTTGAGAAATGTTAACAGCTAACAACAATCTACATAGTTAGTGACTAAATACGTTTAGCCAAAACGTTGTTTGGAGTCTCACTTGAGCACATAAATGCATAGCTTTGCTAGCTTAGCCTGGCGTAGCTAAAGTTAAGATTATAAAACGGGATTTTCTAATGGCCAAATATAACCAAAACAATTGTTCAGCCTTACCTATGAAATGTAATCCCTGTGATCTGGTTTGGAGCGTACAGCGGTTTGTACAATCCCAAGCAGCATATGCGTGAGGCATCTGTATCCATTACTTCACGCCACAGCAGTGCCACTCGCAATATGGCGGCGATGTTGATGTACAATGCTGCTGGTCATGCGCCGTCTAGTAATTCTATGTCTATGGATTAAAACCTGAATTCTCCAGCTGACCTGGAGGTGCTGACAAGTCACATGGGAGGAAGAACAGAAGCACTTCCGGGTCAAGGACTATATAAAGGACTGGTGGAAACCCAGCAAGCGAGCTGGAGTTGGAGTTGAGAGGTAGTGGGACAGAGCTTGCTGGGAGGTGTGGAGGAGAAATTAGGAATTCATATTTCTTTACTGTTTGTGTTTATTGTGGTGCTTTGGAGGAGCACCATTTAAAGAAGAAAATGATTAGATATCTTCTTAGTGCTCTTATGAGGGCCCTCCTGACCAGAAATATTCAGGGATTCTTGTACTGTATGTGTGAACTGAATGGCCTCCTCTTCTTCATTGATCTCTTTGACCTGATGTTTTACTCATGGCATGACCCGCTCACAACTCACACCCACTCTCACATAGGACAAATAGGAATTGTGTCAATGAGTGCTGTTACAAAACACATAAAGAGTACAGACAGTAACCTTGTGTAAATCTGCAATAATCGTGGAAACGTCTTTTCAGACAGTCAAGTCCAAGCGTGAACTGCCACAAGATGGCGGATACTACAGGTCTTAAGTCCTTCCGGAAGGAAGAGGCGGGTCCCGGTGGACGGACACCAGAAGTGACTTCAGTGGTGTTATTGTCATTAATTTTCTGGTCTGCAGAGGGAGGAAGAGAAAAGGGAATAGGACACAGCGCCAACCCCTGGAGCAGTGAGGAATTACAATCATCAGAGCCCTTAAGCTGACCCCTAGGCGCACGTACCTGACAGTACCCTCACTGTGTTTCATTTCACCATGAGCTCCACAGACTACCCTCAGGTATTCAGATGGAGTAAGTAAGAATGCCCATAATTTTGGCAAGAAGGACCCACGGACCCACACGGGTGCCATTTGTGCCTGAAGTGAAATAAAGGAAGTGGCACAAACACATGGCGGTGTAAAGCAGAGAACAGTGAGGCCAATTTTGCAGTAATCAGTAAGGTGATTGCAAAGCGTGTCTCGGCCTTTAAAATACGGAATGGCGACAGCAAATCCGACAATAACTGGAAACATTTTACATCTGCTGCCACGCTGAGACGGGCGATGTGCACTTCTGCAAAGTGCCGTTTATGGCACCACTTTATTTTAGAAGCTTCAGATTCTGGTGCTGCATATGCATGACAGCTTGTCTATTAAAAGCAGAATTGACAAAAAGTGCTAAATCGTGACAACAGGTCCCGCCTGCGTAACGAGGCCGGCGACTCCAAGTGCTTGCTGCTCGTAAACATTTCCTCTGCTCAGCAAGTCCGTCTTCTTGGCGTGGAGGATTTAGTCCTCTTAATGCCCACCTTTAGGATAGAAATCCACTTGGTGTGCCCGGTTATTTAATCTGCTTATTCTGTTACAGGATCAATGAGGCACTGAGTGCAGGACAAGAACTAACCACAGTCCAGAACATGGAGCAATCACAGAGGGTGATTTTAGAGACAGGAAGGAACCTAATCTGCACATCTTAAGGAAGTGAAAGCAATTGAACCCTGGCATGATCTCTGTCTCTGTGGAAGTGACACCTTCTTCTTCTTCTTCTTCTTCTTCTCCCTCCTCTTCCTTTTCCTCTTCTTATTCTTCTTATTAAATATTAAGGGGTTACCCCATGCTCACTTTGCTTGCCAACCCTCGTGGCCTGCACTACTTGTCAGTCACTTCGTGTCTCTGCCGCTCACGTTGTGAAGAGGGGGGCTGAACGCACCCCAAGGAGACGCGTTCACTCCTCTGTAACCCCCTCTTAAACATTGATACAATGGAAAACAAATACAGTTGTTTTTTTTAACCCCGTCTTTGCTTAATCAGCTGCTGGCTTGCTGCGGTGCCGTGCCGCGTCATCTGCGTCTCGTGCGGCACTTCGAACATTTAAAAGCCTGTACAGCAGCTGTCCTACTCTTTGTCTTTTATTTCCGGCCCAGTGTGTGGTTAAATCTCTTGGCACAAAGGCTCGTCTCATGGAATGTGAGCTCCTGATATTTTTTAGTTTAGAATTTAAAAACGGAATAAGAATCTAAAAATCTAACAGCATCACATTAAAGTTTGATAAATTCTGAAAAAGAATGATGCCAAACATATCCAAATTAGATAGATAGATAGATAGATAGATAGATAGATAGATAGATAGATAGATAGATAGATAGATAGATAGATAGATAGATAGATAGATAGATAGATAGATAGATACTTTATTAATCCCAATGGGAAATTCACATTCTTCAGCAGCAGCATACTGATACAATAAATAATATTAAATTAAAGAATGATAATAATGCAGGTGAAAAACAGACAATAACTTTGTATAATGTTAAATATTAACGTTTACCCCCCCCCCCCCCCCCCCGGGTGGAATTAAAGAGTCGCATAGTTTGGGGGAGGAACGATCTCCTCAATCTGTCAGTGGAGCAGGACAGTGACAGCAGTCTGTCGCTGAAGCTGCTCTTCTGTCTGGAGATGATACTATTTAGTGGATGCAGTGGATTCTCCATAATTGATAGGAGTCTGCTGAGCGCCCTTCGCTCTGGCACAGATGTTAAACTGTCCAGCTCCATGCCAACAGTAGAGCTTGCCTTCCTCACCAGTTTGTCCAGGCGTGAGGCGTCTTTCCTCTTAATGCTGCCTCCCCAGCACACCACTGCGTAGAAGAGGGCGCTCGCCACAACTGTCTGATAGAACATCTGCAGCATCTTATTGCAGATGTTGAAGGACGCCAGCCGAGAATGGTAAAAAGGATGGCATGGACCCAGGTACATGGCGATGGACGCAGGAGACGTACTGCGCAGGCGCCGACAGCGCGCGTCTCATAAAACGCCAGCGAAATGTGATCCACCGCGCACGAAGGAGTCACCGCTCAAAAACGAAACAGCTCATGACGTGAATGAGAAATGAAGCAACAACGCGCCCATAGCTAACGACTACCGACACGGACACACAAAAAAGAGGATTCTGCGCTGCAGCCCAGATTCAAATGGAAGAGGCTACGGAGGCCCCACAGGTCCACAAAGATCACCGCCATATTGTGAGTGGCACTACTGTGGAGTGAAGGCGCAGGCGTCACCGCCATATTGTGAGTGGCACTACTGCGGTGTGAAGTTAGGAATGATGTGCTGCTTGGGATTGTACAAACCAGCTCGACTAACGGAGCTACAAACACGAGCCCGCATGGATGAAGAAAATAAATGTGGGCGCCTACTACGCGCGTCTGAAACCGCGGAAGCAAAACTGTCTCGGCTCCAGAACCAAACAGCTCAACTAACACAGCTACAAAAACGCGCCAGCATGGACAAATACAATGAACACAGGCACCTACAACGCGCATCTGAAACTGCGGAAGCAAAGCAGGCACAGGGGGTTGGCGAGCATAGGTTATAAAATAAGCCTGATTTAAAGCGTGACAAAACAGTTACATAAAAACGTCACTTTTATGCTTAGGATTTTATATATAGAGGGTAGATAAAAAGATTTCATTGACAAGATATTCCAAAGAAGGAAAGTGAGCAATCCGTATAAAACCACTGAGAAAGAAGCCCAGCGTTAAAGACTTTCTGTTATTACACAAAGAGAATAAAACAACTCTCTTATTATGCAGTCTTCCATTCTCTTACTGACATTTTCTAATTCGGAGTCACAGGGACCTACAGACTTCCCTGCAATGAAATTCAATTCATTTCAATTAATATTTTTCTGACTGGTCAGATCAGACAGTCTGCCTAAAAGAAAGAAATCCTCTCTTTTTATTACCTACCTTATTCATTAACCAAAGAGAGAAAAACATGGCAGTTCATTTTGAGGTCATACATAGATAGCTGTAAGTTACGGTTACATCCTGATTTATTACATACAGGAGTGCACAGAGTTTCTTACCAAAATAAAGAGTCATCGGGGCGCTCCCATTCCTAAGAAATACGCCTTTATCAGCCCACACACACACACAAGACCAGTTTAAAGCAGTTTCTTATAGTTCAGTACATTAGTTATAAAGAAATTACATTCTTATAGCTTTAATATCCATCCATCCATCCATTTTCCAACCCGCTGAATCCGAACACACGGTCACGGGGGTCTGCTGGAGCCAATCCCAGCCAACACAGGGCACAAGGCAGGAACCAATCCTGGGCAGGGTGCCAACCCACCGCAGAGCTTTAATATCTTCATTAGATTTAGTTTGGTTAGATTAATAAATTTTTATTTATTAATCCATAAGGGACAAGTTTCTTATAGTTTTAGGCAAGAATTCAGAAAACTGTTACATTGATTTATAATATCACAGGGTGTTTTGTTAGTATCAAGAGGTCAGCATTTTCTCATAAAAGAATGCAAGTTACTCTCATAATTCTGTGCACAAGCTTAATTCTTTTTCTACCTAAATGAACACATCATACAGTATAGAAGAAAAAATCATATAGCTCTCTGCAGCATAATTAATACAAAATACAGTCCTTGGTATATGTGAGTTAGATACTTATAATCATCCATCCATCCTTTATCCAATCCGCTATATCCTAACTACAGGGTCACGGGGGTCTGCTGGAGCCAATCCCAGCCAACACAGGGCGCAAGGCAGGAAGCAAACCCTGGGCAGGGCACCAGCCCACCATAGGGCGCGCACACACGCCAAGGACAATTTAGGATCGCCAATCAACCTAACCAGCATGTCTTTGGACTGAGGGAGGAAACCCACGCAGACACGGGGAGAACATACAAACTCCACGCAGGGAGGACCCGGGAAGCGAACCTGGTTCTCCTAACTGCGAGGCAGCAGCGCTACCCACTGCGCCACCCACTTATAATCATTACAGTTAATAATGTTTTTTTCTTTCTAGATAGATAGATAGATAGATAGATAGATAGATAGATAGATAGATAGATAGATAGATAGATACTTCTTTAATCCCAAGGGGAAATTCACATACTCCAGCAGCAGCATACTGATAGAAAAAAAAACCAATATTAAATTAAAGAGTAAAAGAGTAAAAACAGACAATAACTTTGTATAATGTTAACGTTTACCCCCCTGGGAGGAATTGAACAGTCGCATAGTGTGGGGGAGAAGCGATCTCCTCAGTCTGTCAGTGGAGCAGGACGGTGACAGCAGTCTGTCGCTGAAGCTGCTCCTCTGTCTGGAGATGATCCTGTTTAGTGGATGCAGTGGATTCTCCATGATTGACAGGAGTCTGCTCAGCGCTCGTCGCTTTGCCACGGATGTCAAACTGTCCAGCTCCATGCCTACAATAGAGCCTTCCTCGCCAGTTTGTTCAGGCGTGAGGCGTCCCTCTTCTTAATGCTGCCTCCCCAGCACACCACCGCGTAGAAGAGGGCGCTCGCCACAACTGTCTGATAGAACATCTGCAGCATCTTATTGCAGATGTTGAAGGATGCCAGCCTTCTAAGGAAGTATAGTCGGCTCTGTCCTTTCTTACACAGAGCATTAGTATTGGCAGTCCAGTCCAATTTATCATCCACCTGCACTCCCAGGTATTTATAGGTCTGCACCCTCTGCACACAGTCACCTCTGATGATCACGGGGTCCATGAGAGGCCTGGTCCTCCTAAAATCCACCACCAGCTCCTTGGTTTTGCTGGTGATCAGTTGTAGGTGGTTTGAGTTGCACCATTTAACAAAGTCCTTGATGAGATTCCTATACTCCTCCTCCTGCCCACTCCTGATGCAGCCCACGATAGCAGTGTTGTCAGCGAACTTTTGCACGTGGCAGGACTCCAAGTTGTATTGGAAGTCCGATGTATATAGGCTGAACAGGACCGGAGAAAGTACAGTCCCCTGCGGCGCTCCTGTGTTGCTGACCACAATGTCAGCATTCTCACCATTTTTGAACATTTCAATCCACTCATAGACAACTCCATACTGAGCACATATGCGGAGATGAATTTGTGCCCCCACCAGCACATCTTCTGCCCACAAGAAGCGTACGACAGGACGCTGTTCCTCTTTGCTGCAATTTAGAAGTTTCGCAGCCATCTTCACCACAGGGTGACGACTCTTATGCTAAACTGCAAGGGCAGCCGGCTTGCCAGACAAAACTAGTCACATGACCCTCTCAGACACGACCAATCGCTACTTCTCCCGCCTTCAGCGTTTCCAACGTAAATATAAAAGTGAGGAAACTTTTTGAACGTCCACGTCCTTCATATTTTATAATCAGAAAGATCAGCATCAGAGCGGTAAATAATTACTGAAATGTTATAGAGTAGTTTGGGTAACTTGGTTCCTAATGTCGCTCACGTCCAAATGTTTTTTATTTTGTAATATATTTGCAAAAATTCCTCAAATCCCTTTTTTTTCATTCTGCCTTATTGAGTGTTGCTTTATGAAGGGTAAGAAATGAATGTAAATGATATTAGCAGAAGACTGCAACATATCAAGTGTATAAAAAGGTGACAGGGCCTGAATATGTTTGAAGGCCCCATCACTGATGCATTGCATTTTATTTTAAGAATTTTATTATCCATTATCCTGAACTTTTTGAAGATGATTGATATTCAGATTACAATGTTGAACCAGTATTAAATATAACTACTTTTTGAACTCATGCACACACAGTGCATCTGTAAAGTATTCACACCACTTCACTTTTTCCACATTTTGTTATGTTACAGCCTTATTCCAAAATGGATTAAATTCATTTTTTTCCTCAGAATTCTACACATAACACCCCATAATGACAACATGAAAAAAGTTTACTTGAGGTTTTTGCAAATTTATTAAAAATAAAAAACTGAGAAATCCCATGTCCATAAGTATTCACAGCCTTTGCTCAATACTTTGTTGATGCACCTTTGGAAGCAATTCCAGCCTCAAGTCTTTTTGAATATGATGCCACAAGCTTGGCACACCTATCCTTGGCAAGTTTGGCCCTTCCTCTTTGCAGCACCTCTCAAGCTCCATCAGGTTGGATGGGAAGCATCGGTGCACAGCCATTTTAAGATCTCTCCAGAGATGTTCAATCGGATTCCAGTCTGGGCTCTGGCTGGGCCACTCAAGGACATTCACAGAGTTGTCCTGAAGCCACTCCTTTGATATCTTGGCTGTGTCCTTAGGGTCGTTGTCCTGCTGAAAGATGAACTGTCGCCCCAGTCTGAGGTCAAGAGCGCTCTGGAGCAGGTTTTCATCCAGGATGTCTCTGTACATTGCTGCAGTCATCTTTCCCTTTATCCTGACTAGTCTCCCAGTTCCTGCCGCTGCAAAACATCCCCACAGCATGATGCTGTCACCACCATGCTTCACTGTAGGGATGGTATTGGCCTGGTGATGAGCGGTGCCTGGTTTCCTCCAAACGTGACGCCTGACATTCACACCAAAGAGTTCAATCTTTGTCTCATCAGACCAGAGAATTTTCTTTCTCTTGGTCTGAGAGTCCTTCAGGTGCCTTTTGGCAAACTCCAGGCAGGCTGCCATGTGCCTTTTACTAAGGAGTGGCTTCTGTCTGGCCACTCTACCATACAGGCCTGATTGGTGGATTGCTGCAGAGATGGTTGTCCTTCTGGAAGGTTCTCCTCTCTCCACAGAGGACCTCTGGAGCTCTGACAGAGTGACAATCGGGCTCTTGGTCACCTCCCTGACTAAGGCCCTTCTCCACCGATCGCTCAGTTTAGATGGCCAGCCAGCTCTAGGAAGAGTCCTGGTGGTTTCGAACTTCTTCCACTTACGGATGATGGAGGTCACTGTGCTCATTGGGACCTGCAAAGCAGCAGAAATTTTTCTGTAACCTTCCCCAGATTTGTGCCTCGAGACAATCCTGTCTCGGAGGTCTACAGACAATTCCTTTGACTTCATGCTTGGTTTGTGCTCTGACATGAACTGTCAACTGTGGGACCTTATGTAGACAGGTGTGTGCCTTTCCAAATCATGTCCAGTCAACTGAATTTACCACAGGTGGACTCCAATGAAGCTGCAGAAACATCTCAAGGATGATCAGGGGAAACAGGATGCACCTGAGCTCAATTTTGAGCTTCATGACAAAGGCTGTGAATACTTATGTACATGTGCTTACTCAATTTTTTTATTTTTAATAAATTTGCAAAAATCTCATGTGAACATTTTTCACGTTGTCATTATGGGGTGTTGTGTGTAGAATTCTGAGGAAAAAAATGAATTTAATCCGTTTTGGAATAAGGCTGTAACATAACAAAATGTGGAAAAAGTGATGCGCTGGGAATACTTTCCGGATGCACTGTATGAACTAAATCACAGTATATTCCCCAATTTCTAACTTCTGTATAACACCGGAGCACGACTTGAAGGTGAACACTTTTACACTTCGGATAGACAAATCTGCAGGCCTGGCGTGACGAAGGAGAAGCGCTGAAGCTTTTTGTGTATTCAGCCGGCAGACCTGCCTCATGCGTCGTGTGGCTCCAGCCTCCCAAGTCCAAGAAGACTAATGTGAAATCGGGTTTTGGTTTACGCAGTCCGCAGCATTTTTCTCTCTCTCTTGTCATAATGATGCATTACGCAGTGAGAAATGAGTGTACATGAGTTCCAGATATGTAAATATGCAGCGCTAATGAAGAATGGGGTGAAATTACAGAGTGATAAATATGTATGATGCGTCGGCCTCAGGATTTGTGTGTGTGGCGGAAGACTAATTGACAATCAGTCACCTGTGTGTGACCTGCAGCCCGTGCCGGCGAAGGGTAAAGAATCTGTGACAAAGCTGAGCCACCCAGCACACGCTTTATAAACCCAAAAGTCAGAGACGATCTTGTGCATGGTCTATCGGCAAGCACAGTCGTGTGAAAAAGTAAGTGCACCCCCTTGGAAATTGACGGCTTCTTCAACAAATGCGAATAAGCAAACATTAGCTCTTCACACAAGAACGGCCATCAGATAAATGTGATCGACTTGAACAAATGACACTATTCTGCCCCTGCCATTGTGTAACTTGCTAAGCTGGACAGATGGCAAATGAAGAGTCAAGCGCTGAAGTGAAATGAACAGACTTTACTTGAATATCTTGAATATCTTGAATAATAAATCACCAATATAATGAAACTGTGCAAACAATACACAAAATCAAATGAGCTTAAAGGATCATTTACAAAAGGAGCACAATCAATAAAGGTGAACTAAAATGATGAAAATGTGATACATAAAGAGGAATCAATCACATATCGGGTTCATTAACCAACTGCATCACTTTACTTAGCCTTAAACAAGTCAAGTCAAGTCAAGTTGGGGAGCATGCACTGGTACAGCACGTTGCCGCACCCACTACACAACGAAACAACTCGGGCAACCCTCCAGGCAGACACGCAGTCCAGTCCCACCCTCTATCTGCTGCAGCCAGGTGTTACGTGTGCGACCCCTTGGCCTGGTCCAGCCACTCGGGTCACCAACAATGAGGATCTTTTGAGCAGGATCACCCTCGGGGAAACGCGTCACATTGCCGTAGTGCCGTAACTGACGCTCCCTCACAATGCAGGTCATGTGCCTCATTTGGGACTCCGTGAACAACACAGCCCCCTCTTGTATTCCTTGTTCACCCATGACTGTGTTGCAAAACACGGCACAAACACCATCATCAAGTTTGCAGATGACACAGCCATCATAGGCCTTATCACTGACAACGATGAGACGGCCTACAGAGAGGAGGTGCTGGCATTGAGTAATTGGTGCCTAGATAACAACTTGTCTCTTAACGTCAGCAAAACCAAGGAGATGATCGTGGACTATCGAAAACAACAAGGCAGAGAACACTAGGCCATCTACATCAGCGGCATAGAAGTTGAAAGTGTTAACAGCTTCAAGTTCCTCGGAGTAAACATCACCGAGGATCTCTCGTGGACCCTTCACATAGACACTGTGGTCAAGAAAGCTCGCCAGCGGCTTTACTTCCTGAGGAGGCTGAGGAAGTTTGGCATGAATGCCAACATCACCTCAAACTTTTACAGGAGTGTGGTCGAGAGTCTGCTGACGGGCTGCATTACCATCTGGTATGGGAGCTGCTCTGCCAGCAGCCTGAAATCACTACAGAGAGTGGTGAAGGCAGCAGAGCACATCACGGGCAAGAGTCTTCCTGCCATTGAAGACAGTTACCTCCATCAGTGCTTGCGTAAGACAAGCAGCATCATAAAGGACCACAGCCATCCAGCACGCCAGCTGTTCTCCTTGTTACCGTCTGGCAGACGATACAGGAGTCTGGCTGCTCGGACTACAAGACTTAAGAACAGCTTTTACCACCAGGCCATTCGACTCCTCAACAGCAACACCTGAACACTTACATACACTTACATTACATCTACATTGCACTACTCAGACACAAACTGTACCTGCACACACTCAGAATACTGACTGGAACATGCATCTGCACTTTATGGAATATGCATCTGTACTTATAAAACATTATCTGTGCAATAACTGTCATTTGTACTTGCTGCTCATTCAACTCATATTGCTCTATAACTTCTGTTAAAACGTACACATTTTATTTTATATGGCTTATCTGTTTTTAACTTGTAATCTTTTTTTAAGCTTTATTGGATCTAGGCTGAGTGACTTGTTTTTCTCGTCATACACA
The DNA here is from genome assembly GCF_900747795.2 of Erpetoichthys calabaricus. Lineage (NCBI taxonomy): Eukaryota > Metazoa > Chordata > Cladistia > Polypteriformes > Polypteridae > Erpetoichthys > Erpetoichthys calabaricus. The sequence continues at coordinate 53,616,005 of NC_041404.2, forward strand.
TTTCATTGTATGTTGACCCTGTGTTAACCTATATATGACAAATAAACCTAAACCTGACCTAAACCTAAAGTCAAACCAGCGGTACCCAAGGATTCTCTGAAGAGACACAGCACTGAAGGAGTCCAGTCTTCATCTCAGGTCACTGGATAGCTGTCCATGTCTCACAAACAGGGAGCACCAGGACTCTAAAGACTTGGACCTTCATCCTTTTGCATAGATATCAGGAGCACCACACAACACTTTCCGCAGACCTCAATCCGTCTACTGACTTCATAGGAAGAGTCACCAGAGACTTGAATGTCACTGCCAAGGTAAGTAAACCTCTCAATATGGTCGATACTCTCTCCGCAGACAGACACACTGCTGATGGCCGTGCATAAGAGATCATAGCATCCATGTCTCACAAACAGGGAGCACCAGGAGTCTAAAGACTTGGACCTTCGTCCTTTTTTGCTGCGATATCGAGAATACCACACACCCCTTTCCAGCAACCTTGTTTCCCCCCATTCTCTCCCAATCTGTCTACTGACTTCATAGGAAGAGTCACCAGAGACATGAATGTCAGTGCCGAGGTAAGTAAACATCTCGACGAGGTCGACACTCTCTCCGCAGACAGACACACTGCTGATGGCCGTGCCCAAGAGGTAATTCAAGGCCTGGATGTTGGTTTTTATCAGGACACTCGCAAGCCCAGACACTCAGACTCCTCACTCAGTCTCTCAAGCACCCTGATCAGAACCTCCATTGACTCCGTGAAGATCACAGCATCTTCAGCAAAGTCAAGATTCGGGAATCTTTCTTACCAAACAGATGCCCCACAGCCGCAGGACCCCACGACCCTGCCCAACGCACAGTCCATGCAAGCATTGAACAGAGTAGGAGCAAAAACACACTGCTGACGAACCCCAGAATCAACTGGGAAAAACACAGAGGTTCTGTCTCCACTCTGCACAGCACTCACAGTACCAGTGTACAGGCCTGCCATGATATCCAGCAACCTCGAGGGCATGCCACGATAGCCTTAAACACCAGTCCTCAAATGAACTTGAGCTCTGTTCAGTCTTGGTTCCTGCCTTTAAACCCCATGCTGCTGAGATGGGCTTCATCCTACTATGACAAGTTAAAAAAATGGATGGGGCGACACTCAAAGCCTAAAAAAAAAACAGAGGGTCCTCTTCATTGAAACAGGTGAAGGTTTAGGAATTCAGTCCTAAGGTGCCCTCCTGTCAGCTTCTTGTAGAATCCATTCTATGAAGAACTGAGGCTGTTCTGAGAGCAGAAAGGGGGTCCTAACCTGTATTAGTAGAGTGGTCCCAAGAAATTCCTGAGTCAGTCAGTCATAATCCAACCCGCTATATCCTAACACAGGGTCATGGGGGTCTGCTGAAGCCAATTCCAGCCAACACAGGGCAAAAGGCAGGAACAAATCCCTGGACAGGATGCCAGTCCACCGCAGGGCACACACACATACCAAGCATAAACACTAGGGACAATTTAGAATCGCCAATGCGAAAATTTGGACTGTGGGAGGAAACCCACGCAGACACGGGGAGAACATACAAACTCCACGCTGGGAGGACCCGGGAAACGAACGCAGGTCTACTTACTGCGAGGCAGCAGCGCTAACACTGAGCCACCGTGCCGCCCATTCCTGAGTGTGTTTTGTATTTATTTTTAGGCAAATACAGGCACTGATCAGGCTAAGGTGGACATCCTTGGGATGCAGGAGAAGATTGGGGAGCTCAGCCAGAAGCCCACACTGACAATGCTGTCAGGGTCCTTGACTCAATTCCATGCCCTGCATGATTTATTCTCTTTGTTCAACAATAAGTGAAACTAATTAAATAATTGAAAAATTCTTGTGATCCTAATCTCATTGAACATTTTTGTCACAGGGGTGCTTACCAAAACTCCACCATACTGCCCAAACAGTTGAAACCCGGAATTCAAAATATAAGAAAAGCATTTTCTGGATAGTGAAACACCGACTGATTTCCTACTGTCTGAATAATTTGGATTCAGCTCTAAAAGTGAAGCCGAGCTTTCACACGCTCTCTTTTTATTGATTGCAGCCTAGGAGAATATCGACGGCAAGGCGGTAACCATCCCATGGCAGTCCAGCAGAAAGAGCAAAGTAAAGTGTGCATCCATTACCGAAATTCTCCGAAACGAATTCACAATCTCATACCATCGGAGCCAATTCTACAAGCTTTGGGTGGTCCCTGCTTTATGCCAGTTAAAGATGAGAAAGTCTCTGAAATGACACAGAAATGTTTAGTTCAAACTAAACAGGCTCGGAGATGAATCAAGGTTGTAAAAGCAAAGGAGACATGAAAAGCAACGAGCTGTTATTGCACTCCATAAAGCAGCAAACAAAGAACCTTTAAGTGACGCCCTGTGATGTTGCACTGTGGTGTATGTTTTTCATTTTATTATTATTATTAATGATTGAGTATATTTGGCACTGGTTTCAATGTTTTCAAGTTGTGGGTGGCACAGAGGTTGACACTAATAACTAAGGGATACGGGTATAATTCACAGTGGCCACCATTGGAATGGAGTTTCCACGATCTCCCATGTGCTAGAGAGCTTTTTTACTTTTACTCCAAATTATTCCCACATCCCAAAGATGCACAGGCTCACATTGAGTGAGTGTGCCCAGAACTAGGCTGGCACGTCATACAGGACTGTCACCAAGATTAAAGTTTAGGCTCCTATGTTGTAAAAAACGAAGCATTTTAAGAAAATGGATGGATGTACCGGAAAGAGGCTCTGCTTACTAATCTGAACTTATCATTACTTACAAACCAAGAACACACATTAAGATCTCAAGATGTTGGCCAACTTATGAGTCCAAGAATTATTAATAAAATACCAATGGAGGTTGAACTTTTATTTATGGGACCCCAAGCTGTTGAATGATCTGCCTGCTCATATAAGAGATGTCTCTTCAGTCTCACCTTTTAAATCAGGCTGAAGACAAACAACTTTAGTCCAGCATACCCTGACTAGAGCTGCTGGTTAGCTGTGCATAATGCATCCCTCTTTTTGTTAGTCAGTTTGTACAAAAATAAAAGTATATAAAAACAAAAATTATAAAATGTTTACTGAACTTCCTCTATTCTGTTTATCTTACTAATATCTTCACGTGCCACTTGGTGCCATTGCTTTACTGCCAATCCCTTCCCCTACCTGGTGAAAAGAAATCTGAGATACTGGGAGCCTTGGAATCTTTGAATTGGAAAGATTCTGCTACCAGATTAGACAGCTGGCACAGACTCTACTGTGAATGACCAGCAGGGGGCATGCAACCACTTGGCAAGGTCTCCGGGACCTTCATTGACATTGCCTATCTATCTATCTATCTATCTATCTTGCCTACTATGCTAAAATTAATATCTATCTATCTATCTTGCCTACTATGCTAAAAGTAATATCTATCTATCTATCTATCTATCTATCTTGCCTACTATGCTAAAAGTAATATCTATCTATCTATCTATCTATGCTAAAATTAATATCTATCTATCTATCTTGCCTACTATGCTAAAAGTAATATCTATCTATCTATCTATCTATCTATCTTGCCTACTATGCTAAAAGTAATATCTATCTATCTATCTATCTTGCCTACTATGCTAAAATTAATATCTATCTATCTATCTATCTATCTATCGCCCATTTGAAGTTTGCCCGTTCTCCTTACGTCTGAGTGGGTTTTCCTTCTGATTCTCTTACAGAACTCCTAAGGACAAGCAGGTTGGGTTAGTTATTGTGGTGTGTGTGATTGTTGCCTGTGTGGCCTTTTTCTCCATCCATTGTTAGTTTCTGCCTTATGCCTGTTGCTGCTGAGATAATCTCCAGCTCCAACTCCCCTCAATTTGGCTTGACCGCATTATGAAATGTATGAATGATTAGATTTGATTAAAGAATTGAAATCAACCTCATGGTGGTGAGTTTGCCCAGCACTGGACTGGTGCCCTATCTAGGGTTGTCTCCTGCCTTGTGCCCAGCACTGAATGGATAGGACACCATAATCCTGACCTGGAGTAAGCCGGTTTATGACTTTTATGTTATTTCTGATTCTGTCTTTTTTAACTGAATTTCTTCGTCTTTCCCCTGACTGCTTGTTTCCTTTTCTACTAACAGCTGTGATTTTCTTCTTTATCATCCATTGAAATTACCTTTCTTATAAAATATGCAAAAAATGTTCTCAATATGCTGCATTCACTTTTTGCATAATAATCTTTTTTTTTTTGTCTTTGAAAGTGTGAGGTTGATTTGCATAAAAGGTTTTTGTATTCATTTAACCGGTGCTCTCTGGTAATGTTGGCCTCGGCCGTATTTATTACTGTTTAGGAGGGCCTTCCAGGGGGTCGTATCTGCTGGTAAACATTAGAAGTTGATGAAGCGCCTCCATTTGGATTCTGAGTGATAGTGGGAGAGAGGAAATTATTTGTGATGAAAAACACATTCCATATTCCTCTTGTGCATACACTGCTGGATGATGGCGCTTTATTTCACGATTACCGAGGTTAATGATGATTGATAGAGCGTGCCGCAAAGCCCTGCTGTGTACCGTGCTCTTTTCAAATTAAGATGGGCTGCAAGCCCCTGTTTACCACAGAAATGAGGCAAATGAGTAATATGCTACCAATCTTCATGCACTGCCCGCCTCCCTGCCGCCTCAGTATTTATCTGTAAATATGGCAGCCAGCATATTAGGATGCCATATATTACTGCCATCTGTTAGATAAAACATTTCAAAAGGAAAACAAAAACTCTGATAGGAGCTGCCGACGCTTCATTTCCATGCATTCCCCTGGTGGACTTGCGTCACCATTGGACTTTACAAAGATCTGTCTGCAATAAATGAAAATAATATGCTGAAGGGTGCCAGGGGCTGCTGAAATGCCAATCTGAAGTGGTTCAGAGAGCAAATTCAATAAAGAAAGTTTAAATCAGCATATATACATATATAGATATATGTATATGTGTGTGTGTATATATATACTGTATATATATATACAGTCATATGAAAAAGTTTAGGAATCCCTCTTAATTCTTTGGATTTTTGTTTCTCATTGGCTGAGCTGTCAAAGTATTAACTTCCTTTTAATATCTGACATGCCTTATGGAAACAGTAGGATTTCAGCAGTGACATTAAGTTTATTGGATTAACAGAACACGGTGGTGCAGTGGGTAGCGCTGCTGCCTTACAGTTAGGAGACCCGGGTTTGCTTCCCGGGTCATCCCTGTGTAGAGTTTGCATGTTCTCCCCGTGTCTGCGTGGGTTTCCTCCTATAGTCCAAAGATATGCAGGTTAGGTGGATTGGTGATTCTAAATTGTCCCTAGTGTGTGCTTGGTGTGTGGGAGTGTGTCCTGTGGTGGGCTGGCACCCTGCCTGAGGTTTGTTTCATGCCTTGCGCCCTGTGCTGGCTGGGATTGGCTCCAGCAGACCCACATGACCCTGTAGTTAGGATATAGTGGGTTGGATGATGAATTAACAGAAAATATGTAACAAAATTAGACAGGTGCATAAATTTGGGCGGTGGCACGGTGGCGCAGTGGGTAGCGCTGCTGCCTCGCAGTTGGGACACCTGGGGACCTGGGTTCGATTCCCGGGTCCTCCCTGCGTGGAGTTTGCATGTTCTCCCCGTGTCTGCGTGGGTTTCCTCCGGGCGCTCCGGTTTCCTCCCACATTCCAAAGACATGCAGGTTAGGTGGATGGCGATTCTAAATTGGCCCTAGTGTGTGTTTGGTGTGTGGGTGTGTTTGTGTGTGTGTCCTGCGGTGGGTTGGCACCCTGCCCAGGATTGGTTCCTGCCTTGTGCCCTGTGTTGGCTGGGATTGGCTCCAGCAGACCCCCGTGACCCTGTGTTCGGATTCAGCGGATTGGAAAATGGATGGATGGATGGATAAATTTGGGCACCCCAACAGAGATATGACATCAATACTTAGTTGAGCTTCCTTTTTTTAAATCTAACAACCTCTAGACGCTGTCTTCCTATAGCCTTTGACGAGTGTCTGGATTCTGGATGGAGGTATTTCTGACCATTCTTCATACAAAATCTCTCCAGTTCAGTTCAATTTGATGGACAGCCTGCTTCAAATCATCCCATAGATTTTTGATGATGAAATTCAAGTCAGGGGACTGTGACGGCCATTCCAGAACATTGTACTTCTCCCTCTGCATGAATGCCTTTGTTGATTTCCAACTGTGTTTTGGCTCATTGTCTTGTTGGAATATCCAACCCCTGCGTAACTTCAACTTGGTGACTGATGCTTGAACATTATCCTGAAGAATTTGTTGATATTGGGTTGAATTCATCAGACCTTCGACTTTAACAAGGGCCCCAGTCCCTGAACTAGCCACACAGCCCCACAGCATGATGGAACCTCCACCAAATTTGACAGTAGGTAGCAGGAGTTTTTCTTGGAATGCGGTGTTCCATGCAAAGCGCTTTTTGTTCTGACCAAATAACTCCATTTTTGTCTCATCAGTCCAAGGCACTTTGTTCCAAAATGAATCTGGCTTGTCTAAATGAGCATTGGCATACAACAAGCAACTCTGTTTGTGGCGTGAGTGTAGAAAGGGCTTCTTTCTCATCACCCTGCCATACAGATGTTCTTTGTGCAAATTGTGCTGAATTGTAGAACGATGTACAGATACACCATCTGCAGCAAGATGTTCTTGCAGGTCTTTGGAGGTGATCTGTGGGTTGTCTGTCACCATTCTCACAATCCTGCTCATATGCCACTCCTGTATTTTTCTTGGCCTGCCAGACCTGCTGGGTTTAACAGCAACTGTGCCTGTGGCCTTCCATTTCCTGATTCCATTCCTTACAGTTGAAACTGACAGTTTAAACCTCTGAGATGGCTTTTTGTAGCCTTCCCCTAAACCAGGAGACTCAACAATCTTTGTTTTCAGATCTTTGGAGAGTTGCTTTGAGGATCCCATGCTGTCACTCTTCAGAGGAGAGTCAAAGGGAAGGAAGCACAACTTGTAATTGACCATCTTAAATACCTTTATATCTCATGACGGGACACACCTGTCTATGAAGTTCAAGGCTTAATGAGCTCATCACACCAAGTCATCAGCACTGAGCAGTGACAGGCATTCAAATCAGCACAATGACAAGGGGACGCACATTTGTGCACAGCCAGTTTTTCACATTTGATTTAATTTCATACAACTAAATACTGCGTCACTAAAAATCTTTGTTCGGAAAACACCGCAGTACTCAGATGTTCCTAGGAAATGAAAGACATACCACTGTTATCTTTACTGTTGAAAGGAGAGTCAATTATTATGCAGGCTGAGAGGGGGTCCCAAACTTTTTCATATGACTGTATCTCTCTCTATATATACACATGTATTCATGTATATGTGCACTTCATTTCTCCATTGAACTTTTAGGACTTGCATGTGAACTTCGGATGGGGAACTGGGTAAGTGATATTTCCACTGTGTTTATATTTTTTTGTATTTGCCTGTATAAGGGTTATTTTTGGGTTGGGGAATGGGGCATGAAAGGGATAATTGTTGTTCTTTCTCCTCCTTTCTTTTATTTGGTATAATGCATTTTTCAGTGTTTATGGATATGGTCCTCTAGCTATTTTTTTCTTTTGTACTGTAAATGGTCAGTCATCAGGTTTGAAATGAACATTTTAAAAAGGCGTGTACACCGGTGCACTGCAGGGTGTGATATTGGCTTATCCTTTTAATCATCTGCCTTAAAGTAGGACAGGGTAGCGGTAACAATCGACCCGTTTCAGCGTGGCGGGCAGATTTGTTACACCTGTAGCCACCTGAGAATGTGCCGGACAGATGAGCTCCAGTAATTGTGTTCATTTAAAGACAGACTTTCATCTCTCATAGGATTGCCAGACGTCCCTTATACAGTTAGGTCCATAAATATTTGGACAGAGACAACTTTTTTCTAATTTTGGTTCTGTACATTACCACAATGAATTTTAAATGAAACAACTCAGATGCAGTTGAAGTGCAGACTTTCAGCTTTAATTCAGTGGGGTGAACAAAACGATTGCATAAAAATGTGAGGCAACTAAAGCATTTTTTGAACACAATCCCTTCATTTCAGGGGCTCAAAAGTAATTGGACAATTGACTCAAAGGCTGTTTCATGGGCAGGTGAGGGCAAGTCTGTTGTTATGTCCTTATCAATTAAGCAGATAAAAGGCCTGGAGTTGATTTGAGGTGTGGTGCTTGCATGTGGAAGATTTTGCTGTGAACAGACAACATGCGGTCAAAGGAGCTCTCCATGCAGGTGAACAACAGCCAGCCAAGTGAACAACACTCTCCAGGGGGTAGGCGTATCGATATCCAAGTCTACCATAAAGAGAAGACTGCATGAAAGTAAATACAGAGGGTGCACTGCAAGGTGCAAGCCACTGATGAGCTTCAAGAATAGAAAGGCTAGATTGGACTTTGCTAAAGAACATCTAAAAAAGCCAGCACAGTTCTGGAAAAACATTCTTTGGACAGATGAAACCAAGATCAACCTCTACCAGAATGATGGCAAGAAAAAAGTATGGAGAAGGCGTGGAACAGCTCATTATCCAAAGCATGGCACATCATCTGTAAAACATGGTGGAGGGAGGCAGTGTGATGGCTTGGGCGTGCATGGCTGCCAGTGGCACTGGGACACTTGTGTTTATTGATGATGTGACACAGGACAGAAGCAGCCGAATGAATTCTGAGGTGTTCAGAGACATACTGTCTGCTCAAATCCAGCTAAATACAGCAGTCAAATTGATTGGGCAGCGGTTCATGATACAGATGGACAATGACCCAAAACATTCAGCCAAAGCAACCCAGGAGTTTATTAAAGCAAAGAAGTGGAAAATTCTTGAATGGCCAAGTCAGTCACCTGATCTTAACCCAACTGACCAGACATTTCACTTGTTGAAGACTAAACTTCAGACAGAAAGGCCCACAAACAAACAGCAACTGAAAGCCGCTGCAGTAAAGGCCTGGCAGAGCATTAAAAAGGAGGAAACCCAACATCTGGTGATGTCCAGGAGTTCAAGACTTCAGGCTGTCATTGCCAGCAAAGGGTTTTCAACAAAGTATTAGAAATGAACATTTTATTTCCAGTTATTTAATTTGTCCAATTACTTTTGAGCCCCTGAAAGGAAGGGATTGTGTTAAATAAATGCTTTGACCGCATGTTGTCTGTTCACAGCAAAATCTTCCACATGCAGGCACCGCACCTCAAATCAACTCCAGGCCTTTTATCTGTTTAATTGTTAATGACATAACGACAGACTTGCCCACACCTGCCCATGAAACAGCTTTTGAGTCAATTGTTCAAATACTTCTGAGCCCCTGAAATGAAAGGATTGTGTTAATAAAATGCTTTAGTTGCCTCACATTTTTATGTAATCGTTTTGTTCACCCCACTGAATTAAAGCTGAAAGTCTGCACTTCAACTGCATCTGAGTTGTTTCATTTAAAATTCATTGTGGTAATGTACAGAACCAAAATTAGAAAAAAGTTGTCTCTGTCCAAATATTTATGGACCCAACTGTATATGGGACATGTCCCATATTTGATCATTTTGTCCCCTGTCCCGTACTGACCTTTCAGGGACACCCAAATATCACATATTTAGTTCATTTTCAAATTTCGTAATAAAACTATATTTTTACTACCTTCTTGTGGTACTTAGTTGTAACTTTATACGGAATTATACTTTCTTTTCTCATATTCTCTTGATGAAAATAACCCAAATGTAACGAGGAAACAAGTGTTTGCAACTTGTTCAGTTGCTATGGTTGGCTGAGGACAGCGACACTGTCAGTGTTTTGCTCTCCAGTCACGCTGCTGTGCAGTTCTGTATCAGGCTTGGAACATACAGGGTTAACAAAGTGTGTTCTTACTACTTGCCACGGCCCACTTTTTTTCTAACTGCCTGTATTAAATAATAATAATATTTCTCTGTTGTCTGTATTAAATAAATATTTTTAAATGATTTCACTTTTACAGAATTTTTTTTAGCTTGTATTAAATAATTTTCAAATGATTTTACTTTTGTTTTCCTCATAAGCCATTAAAATCCTTGCTCTATGTTTTTAACTTATGTCTCTACTTTTATATAATACTAGCCAACCCGCGGCGTAGCATACACCGCTTAATCACGCCGCTTTTTAAATGATTTTTAAGCATAGGGAAAAAAAATGAACATTTGAAAAATCTGTAATTTAATAAACCACCAAGAAAAGTAACATTGCAACAATGCACGCTACGAACCGACATACAATCATCGTTCAGTACGCACTGCCTGCTCATGTGCCGCCCCCAACTCCTCACCTGAGTCGCTTTTCTCTCTGCTACAGTCCAAATGCACCTCTGAGCCACGTTGTCTTTTCATTGTTATTTGCGGTTACGGCTGCTTTTCTATATATGATCCACCAAGTCACCGACCATGGTAGTAGTGAGGGGGGGGGGGGGGGGGGTGTATACAAAGGGCGGGAACGTAATCAGTGCGAGCGTATGACCCGTATTTACTGGGAATTCCTCGTTCGTGGGGAACAATTGCAAGCCCCGGTCTCCATCACAAATGGGGTTCAACGGCTTACCCACGCCTCTCTGCGCCAGGTAGGCACAAGTTGATCCATTCAGTGTAGCGCGCGTGCAGTACCGGACATCCAAGGGCATCACAGACCTGTTAATGCTCAATCTCACGTGGCTGAAAGCCACTTGTCCCTCTAAGAAGTTGGATGCTGACCGCTGTTGGGTCGCGTAACTATTTAGCAGGCGGGAGTCTCGTTCGTTTTCTGAATTAACCAGACAAATCGCTCCACCAACTACGAACGGCCATGCACCACCACCCACAGAATTGAGAAAGAGCTATCAATCTGTCAATCCTCTCCGTGTCCGGGCCGGGTGAGGTTTCCCGTGTTGAGTCAAATTAAGCGAAAGGCTCCACACCTGGTGGTGCCCTTCCGTCAATTCCTTTAAGTTTCAGCTTTGCAACCATACTTCCCCCCAGAACCCAAAGACTTTGGTTACCCAGTTGGCTGCCCAGAGGGTCATGGAAATGACGCAGCCGGATCGCCTGTCGGCATCGTTTATGGTCCGAACTACGACGGTATGTGACCATCTTCGAACCTCCGACTTTCGTTCTTGATTAATGAAAACATTCTTGGTAAATGCTTTCGCTCTCACTTGAATTGTTGTTGGGCGTGTGCCATGGTCAGCTGCTTAGTGAATTGTTGGTGGGCGGGGCTCTGTGAGTTGTCATCGTATCCCATGGTCTTAGCTTTGGTGGGTGGGTCTCTGTGAGTTGGCGGGCGTGGCTATGCCGTGCGTGTCCCATGGTTGTCTTGCTTGTTCTGTCGACTTAGTGAATTATATATATAGATATTGGCCTGGGTGTGTAGGGGTCATGTGCAAATTTAAATATATAGTAATATAGAGAGAGATTTTAAGAGTGTCCCGTATTTCTAATTTTCTAATCTGGCAGCCCTAATCTCTCCGCATTACCAGGCCTGTTTGTCCTTACATTGCTCCCACTTTTTATTCATACTGCCATGTTACTTTCAAGCTCAGAGTTAATGACAGGAATATAAACATTTTGGATGTGTAGTCTGCTGTTATAAATGAAGGTTTCTCTACGAAAGAACAACAAAAGATGCGGTTTTGCCTTTTGTATTGGTTACAGTCTCAATAAGGAACGTCTAAACAACAAGAGTTTGAAGATGAAGTGGCACGTATCACCCAACAAGTAAGCTTGCGGAGAAATGTAAGCCGCTGACTTCATTAAAAAGAAAGTGACATTTTGCAGGAATGCTAAGGTTGAGTCAGCAGTAATGACACCATACAACTGAAAGCTTCTAAAAGATTATATAAACTGTCTTTTCTTCAAATAATTACTACCTGATCACATATACAGATGGAGCTTTAAAGGTGGAAATGCTGTGACACACACTAAGGAGAACGACGACGTCCTGCAGAGCGTCTCCTGCAATCTTCAAAAGATGTACTGGGGATGGCAGAGCAAGTACTATATTCAAATTTTAGTAAATTAACAAATGGAGAAATAGCAAAATAAGCTGAGCGGGAAAGATGGGCACAACATTTCTCATTTATGCTTTCCCTTTTATACTTATCAAGATAACAGCATTTACAAGCTTGGGCATAAATGATCGAGGATATACAATAAGGCAGTCAGTGAAAGAGCTAAATAAAGATAAGAACTGATGGAATCAAAAGGGGCATTTCATAGGTGGATGATAATAATAATAATACATTGTGTTTATATAGCACCTTTTAAATGATAGATAGATAGATAGATAGATAGATAGATAGATAGATAGATAGATAGATAGATAGATAGATAGATAGATAGATAGATAGATAGATAGATAGATATGAAAGGCACTATATAATATATAGATAGATCATTAGATAGAAAGATATATATGAAAGGTACTATATGATAGATAGAGAGACAGATAGATATGAAAGACACTATAGATAGATAGATAGATAGATATGAAAGGCACTATATAATATATAGATAGATTGATAGAAAGACACATAGATAGATCACTAGATAGAAAGATATATATGAAAGGCACTATATGATAGATAGAGAGACAGATAGATATGAAAGACACGATAGATAGATAGATAGATAGATATGAAAGGCACTATATAATTGAATGATAGATATGAAAGGCACTATATGATAGATAGATAGATAGATAGATAGATAGATAGATAGATATGAAAGGCACTATATAATATATAGATAGATTGATAGAAAGACACATAGATAGATCACTAGATAGAAAGATATATATGAAAGGCACTATATGATAGATAGATAGATAGATAGATATGAAAGGCACTATATAATATATAGACAGATTGATAGAAAGACACATAGATAGATTGCTAGATAGAAAGATAGATATGAAAGGCACTATATGATAGATAGATAGATAGATAGATAGATAGATAGATAGATAGATAGATAGATAGATAGATAGATAGATAGATAGATAGATAGATAGATAGATAGGCACAATATAAGATAGATAGATAGATAGGAAAGGCACTATATAATAAATATGAATTGAGGAAACACCTACCTAAAAACACTTTAGTATCTTCTTGTAGCCGCGTCCTGCTTTGTGAGACATCAATTCTTTTATTTTTCAGAGTGCTAGGCAGCTGCTTAGAGGAGCCCATGGCTGCTGATTGTTGGGACAAGGAGTGAGGTGTCTGAGAATTTATATAACTTTGCACTATACATAACCTGGGGTTAACGGATGATGACTGTGAACAAGCCATAGTCCTAGGGAGTTAATGAAGGTCTGAGATTACCTTGTGAAAAGTTATCTGAGACCTCAAATATCTTGGGGTGCCCAAACTTTTGCACAGTGCTCCTTTCCTTCTTGTCACTGTTGTGATATATGGCCAGCAGTTTATCCCGGCCAATACCCCCACGCCGCCAGATGGAGTCCTCACTGCCACATGGAGGTGGTCCGAATTCCCGCAGTGCATCCTGGTCAATGGAGTTCAACGTCACTGCCCTGCTGGATACAATGGGGGCCACCAGGGGACGTTGTAGGGAGGCATGAGTGTTTTTATTATAGCCCGGAAGTACTACCTTGTCACGGGGACAGAAGAAATGAAGTATTTCCGGGCTGAAGAAAAAGAAGAATTCATCTGACCCGGAAGTGAAAGACAGAAGCACTTCCGGGTCAGGCACTAGTAAAGGACTGTGGGAGATCCCAGCAGTGAGCCGAGTTGGGAGGAAGGGTGACTGAGCTGCTGGGAGCGGAGGATAATGTATTGTGATTGATTATTGAGTATTGTGGAGTGTAGGTGCTTTGTGCACATTGTTTATTATAATAAATAATAATAATATTTGGTCTTTTACCTGGTGTCTGACATGTGGTCCGAGGGTTCAAGGGGACGACAGCACCCCCTATCTGTCACACTGTTCAATTGTACAAAACAAAAAACAATACACTAATCCTGAATAACAGGCTGCAAAAAAATGTGTCATCTTTAACTTTATGCCTTTTGGTGATCAGTTCATCTTCTGCTCACTTAACTATTCACAGTAACAGACATGCAAAATTTGCATGCCACAGTAGATAGCAAGTCAAGTCAAGTCAAGTTGGGGAGCATGCACTGGTACACCCACTACACAACGAAACAACTCGGGATCCCGGTTTGCAATCCCCCAGGCAGACACGCAGTGCAGTCCCACCCTCCGGAAATGACCCTCTATCTGCTGCAGCCAGGTGTTACGGGGGCGACCCCTTGGCCTGGTCCAGCCACTCGGGTCCCCAACAATGAGGATCTTACGAGCTGGATCACCTTCAGGGAAATGCGTCACATTGCCGTAGTGCCGTAACTGACGCTCCCTCACAATGCAGGTCATGTGCCTCATTTGGGACTCCATGAGCAACACAAAGTCAAGCCAGTGGTACCCAAGGATTCTCTGAAGAGACACAGCACTGAAGGAGTCCAGTCTTCATCTCAGGTCACTGGATAGCATCCATGTCTCGCAAGCAGGAAGCACCAGGACTCTAAAGACTTGGACCTTCATCCTTTTGCATAGATATCAGGAGCAGCACACAACACTTTCCGGAGACCTCATGACCCCCCCATGCTCTGTCAATCCATCTACTGACTTCATAGGAAGAGTCACCAGAGACTTGAAGTAAGTAAACCTCTTGATGAGGTCAACACTCTCTCCACAGACAGACACACTGCTGATGGCTGTGCCCAAGAGGTCATTAAAGGCCTGGGATGTTGGTTTTTATCAAGACCCTCACAAGCCCAGACATTCAGACTCCTCACTCAGTCTCTCGAGCACCCCAATCAGAGCCTCCATTGACTCCGTGAAGATCACAGCATCGTCAGCAAAGTCAAAATCTGTGAAACTTTCTTCACCAACAGATGCCCCACAGCCGCTGGACCCCATGACCCTGCCCGACACCCAGTCCATATAAGCACTGAACAGAGTAGGAGCAAAAACACATCCCTGATGAACCACAGAATCAACTGGGAAAAACGCAGAGGTCCTGCCTCCACTGGGCACAGCACTCACAGTTCCAGTGTACAGGCCGGCCATGATATCCAGCAACCTCAAGGGGATCCCGCGAATCCTCATGATATCCCACAGGGCAGCTCAATCAACTGAGTCGAACGCTTTGTGAAAACAAAGGCTGCAAAGAAACTCTGCCGATATTTGCGTTTGCGCTCCATGAGAACCCTCAGTGCCAGGATGCGGTCGATGGTAGACTTCTTAGGTGTAAAACCAGACTGTTCCAGTCACTGGTAGGTGAGCAAGTGATCATGGATCCTATTGAGGATGACCCTAGCAAGGACCTTACCCGGCACCAAGAGCAGTGTTATCCCCCTGTAGCCGCTGCAGTCCAGGCGATCACCCTTCCCTTTCCAGATAGGGATGACAAGTCCTGTTTTCCAGTCAGTTGGGATGATGCCAGTCTCCCAAATGGAAGCAAAGATTGCTTGCAATGCCAGGAGGACAGCCTTACCACCAGCCTGGAGAAGTTCACCCCGGATACCACAGATCCCTGCAGCCCCCAAGCTGGTTCACCACCTGTTCAATCTCAGTGAGACTGGGGGGTTCACAGCTAATTGGAGGATCAGCCTCAAGAACCGCAGACACAGAGATATCCAACGTCCTAGCCGGAGGATAAGCTTTGAACAACTGCTCAAAGTAGCCAGCCCAGCGGGTCACAACTGCAGTGTCATCTGTAAGGACCGTTCTATCAGTAGATAGCATTTAATTTATAAAACACCTTTCCCTTGAAAGAAAGATGTGAAAGGGACAATATTCAACTGATAAATGATAATAATAATAATAACACATTTTATGTATATAGTGCATTTTTCATGCTATCTATCTATCTATCTATCTATCTATCTATCTATCTATCTATCTATCTATCTATCTATCTATCTATCTATCTATCTATCTATCTATCTATCTATCTATCTATCTATCTATCTATCTATCTATCTATCTATCTATCTAGGTCAAAACATAAGTTCATTTAATGTGCTGCTATAAAGTATACGTGGAGTATCTATTGATATTTAGGTGTTGACGCATACACATAAATACATGCTAGAAATGAACAGCGTCTCCAAATAAAACATGAATCATATTTCTCATGCTGGGATGAACACATGGCAAAGATTAAGAAAATTAGGACAGAATAAGGGCAGTTTTGCCACACTTAAGTGGCTTGAATGCTATTGTGTGTTTTAATTTTTTTATGTAAGGACATAAGAAATTTGACAAACAAGAGGAAGCCCCTCAGTCCTTTAGGCTCATTTGTTTAGCTCATATCTGAGCTGTTGCAGTTTCTCATCCATATTCTTGGTATTTTGTTTCAGGTTCCCACAGCTCTTTGTGTAAAGAGGTGCTTCCTGGTGTCAGTCCTAAATGCACTTCTCCCCAATTTCCACTGATGTCCATGAGGATGTGATTCACTATTGCTGTAAGATGAAAGAATTTTACTGGATCTCCTTAATCACTGCCTTTGAAGATTTTGAAGACCTGGGTTATGTTACCACACAGTCTCCTCTGCTTGAGACTAAACAGGTTACATTTTCTGAGTCTGTCACTGTAGGACGTCTTTAAGTCCCATGATGCTCTTGGTTGTTTTCCTCTGCACAGCTTCAAGTGCTGCTATGTCTTTCTTGTACCAGGTGACCAGAACTGCGCACAGTACTCCAGATGTGGTCCTATGTTAACATTATACAAAGTTATTGTCTGTTATACCTGCATTTGTATCACTATTTAATTTAATATTGTTTTTTATCAATATGCTGCTGCTGGAGTATGTGAATTTCACTTGGGATTAATAAAGTATCTATCTATCTATCTATCTATCTATCTATCTATCTATCTATCTATCTATCTATCTATCTATCTATCTATCTATCTATCTATCTATCTATCTATCTAGTGCACACTGGGTGAGAATGCCAGACAATTACAAATTTGGGGTAAACTAAATAGGCAGCTGTACATTATAGAGAGCCTTTTCACAATGAATATCATCCAGACTTCCAGCTGATTTCACCCTTCTGTATTTCAAGCAGATGTGTAGTTTCCAGCTCAGATCCACACAGTGCAGGTAGCTACTGCAGCCACTAGGAGGCTCCACTGCATCAATATATGTGTGTCATTTCAGGCTGGATGAGAAATGCATTCTGGTCAAGGATCTCACAGCTTGTTATTCGTTTTTAGAGCCTTTTGCAAATTGGCTGCTTTGCTGTTAGGTTGCAGTCTTGGATGTATGCTAATAATTTCAGTGGTAATGATATTTTGTCTATGATGGCATCATTCTAAAAAGTTCAGATTTCCAGGAAAAAAAGGGTAATTAGCAGCGGCACACTTGTTTCTGAATTTTATTCAGCTCTAGCTAAGCAGTTTGCTGTAATTTTTCGCAACAGACATTGATGAAATGAAAAAAAAACTGCAGAAAAAAGTTTTCAAGCTGAACTGTTAATGTTGCTATGTATAGTTTCAGATCTTGAATTTAGAGTTAGATATTCTAAAATTTAATCTTTTTTCAATTGGAGTATAGTTTATATGCTATGTACAGTGTAGCTACATACATCACTTGTTCATCTTATCATTTTAATTAAAGTGCAGCTTTGGCCCACAAGGGATGTTTAAAAATGAAGAGTCTAAATGAGTGTCGGATGAATCTCCACCCTCTGACAAGAACAATTTAATAATTACAGAGCAGGGGGATTTCACCCAGTAATGAAAGAACCTACTCAACAAAGTGGTGACAGAGTCTACACCCTATGAGGGTCAGCCCAATTTGCAGCTAGGAGCTTTAAGCTGTGCATGCAGGAACAGCAAGTTCCACTAGGTGGAGCTCTGACCTGGTTTCCCGCATTACAGAAATGCTCCACTAAAACCTGTTATATGTTATTTATACAATGTAGTTTGTAGTGATGGCTAACACACGAGTTTCTTTACTCGGGCATACCCTGACTAGAGCTGCTGAACAGCTGTGCATACTGCATCTCTGTCTGTTAGTCATCTCTGCAAAAAATATAAGTAATGCGATATTTATAATTATATGTCTTTCTCTTACTCTCCTCAGTATCCTGTTGTGGCACTTGGTGTCTTTGCCCTACTGCCAATGTATTCTTCTGCCTTTGGATAAGTTAGTCAGTCATTTTCTTTTTCTGATCTTTTATTGAACTAGGGGCTCTGCCCCCTGCTCGCCAACCTCTATGTGGCCCTATGCACTAGTCATTTCCCAGATCTGCCACTTGCAATGAATCAGATGCTTTGCGTTTGGATAAGCACGAATATCAACTCTGTCTTTGATATCTCTGTCTTTCAAAACTATTATCACGGACAATTTGTCACAAGTTGGTTTATTATATATGTGAGTGTGATCTTTCAGATTCAAGAATCCAAGAAAATGTCTTTGTCCATATTTTTCAGATAAATATTGTGTAAAGTGCGATACTTTTGGGTGTATGATTTTGTATCCATTATTGGCTGTAGAATTTCTAATATGTCCGATCGTTTAACTCTTTCGATATAAATATTAACCTGACCAAATTGTGGTTTCTTCTAAATTAAACTTGTCATAACTTTAATCGTTGCAGGACCACAGATTCTCATAGTGTTTGGTCCTGAATTGTGTAAATCTACGTTTTGAACATTGAATGATGCAAACGCGAACAGATTATTGTAGATTCGGATATTTTGCCTGTAGTGTTTGTGGATTTCACTTTCACCAAATAACAAATCTTTTAATTCTCGCGGATACGCCTCTTCATTGGGAAGAAACATTACTTTTCCCTGATGGCAACACAAATTAGACAATCTATTAGTCTACAACTTGAACTTTAAAGCCGAACAATATCTACATACTTCAGGTCATATCACTTTTTTCGCTGTTCCATTATTTCACCGAGTAATAATTTCCATTTGTTTGCACTAATGTGATCTTTACTATCAGTTTTTTGAGACTTTCACATTTTTGTACTTTCATTATCTCTAACCTGCTCTGCATGTGTATTGCACCAACGTTTTTGAACCTCTTTACGAAGTTCTACTTTGTCTTCTACTCTTTTTCTCTTTTATTTCCGGCCCCGGGCCGGGCTAAATCTCTTGGCACAAAATCTCGGCTCGCGGGACTTGAAATTATCTGTCTCAAAAAGTCACATCTCGTCCCAGGATAAAAAGTCTCGTCTCATCCCAGGATTTTTTTAAATGATAGAGAGATTTATTTAAAGCATCAATCAGGTCAAT
Organism: Erpetoichthys calabaricus; assembly: GCF_900747795.2. Classification (NCBI taxonomy): domain Eukaryota; kingdom Metazoa; phylum Chordata; class Cladistia; order Polypteriformes; family Polypteridae; genus Erpetoichthys; species Erpetoichthys calabaricus. Next base: position 53,635,321 of record NC_041404.2, read on the forward strand.
ACTTAACAAAATTAAAATCAAATCAACCTCCACCCATGAGAAACAGAGGAAGGCCAACTGCCACAGTAAAACAATTGAGAGTAGTAAAGAGAGAAAGGAGTCTTTTCTCCCAATATAAAAGCTTATTCTTAAATGTTATTGATCAGGTCCTGTCAGGTTTTAAAAAAAGTTTTGCACAGATCCTGTAAGTGAGAATTAAATTTTTTCCCAATTTCAAATAGTAGATAACATCAGTAACCCGCTGACTTAAAAGAGATGGGCTAGGATTCTTCCAATTGAGCAAGATAAGTCTACGTGCTAATAGTGTGGAAAAGGCAATTCCAGTTTGTTTGTCCTTCTTCACTTTAAGCCCCTCTGTGAGCCCACCAAGCACAGCTGTTTGTGGATTAGGAAGGGTTGTGACACCGAGGCTGTCTGATAGACATTTAAAGATTTTGGTCCAGAATGATGTTAATTTGGGTGGCACGGTGGCGCAGTGATCAAGGTTCATGCCCTGGGTCCTCCCTCGTCTGTATGGCTTTCCTCTCAGAGCTCCGGTTTCTTCCCACTGTTCATAGAAATCCTGGTTAGGCAAATCGGTGACACTAAATTGGCTCTGGCGTGTGACTGGTGTATGTTTGGAGTGTGTGTGTGATAGACTGGCACCCTGTCTGGGATTTGCTCCTGCTTTGCGCCTCTTCTATCTTCAATGGGCTCCAGCCCCATAGTGCCCATGACACTGGCCTGGATTCAGTGGGATAGAAAATGATGCTACTAAATACATCATGAAGAACTTTGAGCGGCTGGTTCTAAAACATCTATGACTCCTGGTTTCAGAACATCTGGATCCTCTGCAGTTTGCCTATCATACAGAGGTAGGTGTGGAGGATCCTCTCATCGACATGCTCCCACTTGAACAAAGCCGGCACTGTCCTTCAGTTCCTCCACAGACAGCACTTATGACCACAGTCTGGATCCTGATGTCACTTCCTGCTGCAGCTCCAAAGACCCCCCAGCTATAAAAACCTCCAGCCTTACAGATTCAGCAGTCCTGTCCTGGACTCTGTCCTTTGTGATTACTCTGTCTCATAAATGCGTTGTAGATAGATAGATAGATAGATAGATAGATAGATAGATAGATAGATAGATAGATAGATAGATAGATAGATAGATAGATAGATAGATAGATAGATAGATAGATAGATAGATAGATGATACTTTATTAATCCCAAGGGGAAATTCACATACTCCAGATGCAGCATACTGATACAAAAAAACAATATTAAATTAAAGAGTAATAAAAATGCAGGTAAAAACAGACAATAACTTTGAATAATGTTAACGTTTACCCTCCGGGGTGGAATTGAAGAGTCGCATAGTGTGATGGAGGAACGATCTCTTCAGTCTGTCAGTGGAGCAGGATGGTGACAGCAGTCTGTCGCTGAAGCTGCTCCTCTGTCTGGAGATGATCCTGTTCAGTGGATGCAGTGGATTCTCCATAATTGACAGGAGTCTGCTGTATTCAGTTCTTACTCCAGCCTTTTTTTTAAGTATACCAGGAGGATATTTTCAGACCTGTCATTGTGTATTCATACCTCACATTTTGACTTCTTATGTGTAATACTTTACATTTAGTGACATTAACTCTTTTGGGGCGGATGTCGACTTTTGTCCACAGGAGGAGCCGAGGGTAGTAATCAACTGTAAACGGTGACAAAACCCGCCATTACATTTTAGCTCGACTCTGTTTGTTAGAAGGAAAGTTAGCTTTGTTGGTTTGACCGAGATTATTCCCTGCACATGCGTGAGTAGTGAAGAGCAAACAACGGTAAAAATGGCATCGACATCTGGCGAGAGATCGACGTGAGTGGATGACGTTGAATTTGATGCTGACTTGTTGGACTCCGATTTTGATGGAAGGGATCTGAAGATCGAGGCTGAAAATGAAAGTGAGGTACTGGTGTCAGCCGATGGGTCCCCAGCTGATCGTGGCACCGAGCACGTTTGGGTAGCTGACGCGCCCATGGCAATGTTCACCTGGGAGAATCCCCACCTACAATGGCAGGCGGTACAAACCAGATTGTGTTGCACTGCGACCGTGATCTCTCCTAACCAAGCAACAACAACAACAACAACAACAACATTTATTTCTATAGCACATTTTCATACAAAAAGTAGCTCAAAGTGCTTTACATAATGAAGAAAAGAAAAATAAAAGACAAAATAAGAAATTAAAATAAGACAACATTAGTTAACATAGAAAAGGAGTAAGGTCTGATGGCCAGGGGGGACAGAAAAAAAAAAACTCCAGAAAGCTGGAGAAAAAAATAAAATCTGTAGGGGTTCCAGGCCATGAGACCACCCAGTCCCCTCTGGGCATTCTACCTAACATAAATGAAATAGTCCTCTTTGTAGTTAGGGTTCTCACGGAGTCACTTGATGCTGATGGTCATACAGACTTCTGGCTTTTAATCCATCCATCATTTTTGGAACATCATGGTACTTACAGTAGCGCCACCACCAAAAGGACATCGGAAAAGGAAACAGAAGAGAGAATAGGGGTTAGTACAGATTTTAGAGCCACCATGAATGGTTATTATAATGAATTGGATATACAGAGTATCAGGATTAAATTACAGTGAAGTTATGAGAAGGCCATGTTAAAGTTATGTGTTTTCAGCAGTTTTTTAAAGTGCTCCACTGTATTAGCCTGGCGAATTCCTACTGGCAGGCTATTCCAGATTTTAGGTGCATAACAGCAGAAGACAGCCTACAGCAGTGGTTCTCAATCTGTGGGGCGGGCCCCCCTAGGGGGGCATGAAGTAACAAAAAGGGGGTGCAAAGATGTGAAAAAAAGAAAACAAGAATCAAAAATATGAAAAATACATCTATTGAAACCAAAACAAATTAACTTAAACTACATTCTGATACTAGAAAAATAAATATAGAGTTAGATAAATGTCGATAATAGTTAAGTAGGTATAATAAAATATGCATCTGTGATATATCATTAATGAAAAAAGAACAAATTGGTATTAGTGGGCTCCTTTCAAAAAATTGTTAGGGGGGATGCGATTAAAACTGTTATGAAAACTCGGGTCGCAAATACTTAAAGGTTGAGAAATGCTGGCCTACAGCCTGCTGCTGTGCATTCCTGACAGCTGTCATGCCACCCAGGAGCAGCTTGAGCCACAAGAGATGGCAAACTGGCAGCCACAGCACACAGCAACAGATGTTTTATGTTGACTGCTGTGTGAAGCCATTGCTTTGGGTGCCTTTCAGCAAAACTGTGTTTTTTGGAAAAAATATTCAGCCCTCGAAGAGTTACATTTCATCGGCCGCAAATCTCAAGCCCCTCTGTAATGATTTAACGGATTCCAAATGATCTGCTTTAGCCGCACATTCAGGGTCTGTCTGACAGGAGCTCCATCTTGTGTGTCGCCTCCTTCTGGGCAGCCGGGTTTCTTATAGCTGGGGAACCAGAAGGGGTGGGGCTTAGTGCCCTCACTGGGCGGTTTTCTTGATTGCCTGTGGAGAGAGAAGGAGAAGAGAATGTTAGTGACAGCGCCCCCTCTCGCCCCGGCGGGTTATCACATACCTCGATGGAGCCCATGAGGAGATCCGCTCCCTCAGTCTTTATAGTGACTTTTGTGGAAAGCTATAATTTACAATGAAACAGCTGCATAACACAGTAGCTGAAACAGGAGCCATATTGTTGATTGACTAATGAAGAGGAAGATGAAACTTTAAACTACTAAAGCGATTATGATAAACTGCACGAAACAGATTTCCGAATGTTAAGTGAGTTCTGTGATTTTGAAATGCTTTAAAATTCACTTGTGTTATTATTTTCATCTCATGTCTTCCTTTTAATAGTTCTGATATGACAAGTGCTATTAAAGTAAATCAATCACTTCATCGCACACAAGAAATCCCACAAATCCAGATTCTGAATTCCAGATTCTGTCCAATTTATTTATGGATATCCTATAGCACTCAATCTCGTACAAAATAGCCGTCACATCAATTATTCAGTGAAACGTTCTTTTTTTTTTTTTAAATAGATGGAATAAAAGGAGAAAGATTAAAAATCAGATCAGATATTAGAGTCCACTCAGCCAGAGAAAATAAACTGTCGGACGATTTTCCACCCATCCATCCTGAACTGTGAAGGTGTTGGAACTTGTTGAACAATGCTGTTGACGTTTGGGTTATAATCTCTGTCAGCTGTCATTAACCGAGAGCAGGCCATTAATCACTCGGAAAGAGACTTCACATGTTAGCGGGAAGAAGGCTGGTAATAAACACAAGAGGCAAGGCACGGTGAACCTTTCCTCCATTGAAATGTAGCTTTTGAGTAAAGAAAATCGTATCAAGTACACGAGGGTCAATTTGGCATGGGAGGGGTAGGTGGGTATATGCTGGCTCAGATGGACACAGTGACAGTTTACATCGTCCTACACCTCCAATGACACGCTTAAAAAATGAAAGTGACCTCAAATAAGTGTGTGTGTGTGTGTGTGTGTGTGTGGTCAAGCTGGTGGACCAGAGGATCCCCTTACAGGTTCGCCTAAAGTAAGTAGAACCACCCTGGGACAAGAGGGGGCGCTTTCTGCTAACACTCTTGTCTCCTACTTCCCTCACAGCATCGAGACACCGCCCCTTGAGGGCACTGAAGTGAAGGAAGCCCCGCCCCTTCTGGTCTGTCTTTATATATATTCATTCTTTTAGACGTCAGTGGGCGGTATGGTGGCGCAGTGGTAGCGCTGCTGCCTCACAATAAGAAGACCCGGGTTCGCTTATTATTATTATTATTATTATTATTATTATTATTATTATTGCCAGGGAGGCACGGTGGAGCAGTGGTAGCACTGTTGCCTCGCAGTTAGGAGACCCAGGTTCACTTCCCGGGTCCTCCCTGTGTGGAGTTTGCATGTTCTCCCCGTGTCTGTATGGGTTTCTTCCGGGTGCTCCGGTTTCCTCCCACAGTCCAAAGACATGCATTGGTTAGGTGCATTGGCGATCCTAAATTGTGTGCTTGGAGTGTGAGTATGCGTGTGTCCTGCAGTGGGTTGGCGCCCTGCCATGCGGTGCTTGTGTACCGGCGTTGTTCTCATCCCTGTCACTACCTCTTCATATCTTAAATAATTTTTGAGGCAGATTGAAGACTTAAATACCAGCTTAAGTGAAAGATTAAGAAAAATGTACTAAGTAATCACAACACAAACACTGACTTAGTCAATTTTAATGCGAAAAACGAGTGGAGAAAAGACGAGCTGCTCACGAAGCTGCAAGCACATCAACCTCTGAGCAAACAAAATGCTAAACGCCCTGCCCGGGGTTTGTTTCTGCCTTGCGCCCTGTGCTGGCTGGGATTGGCTCCAGCAGATCTCCGTGACCCTGTAGTTAGGATATAGCGGGTTGGATAATGGATGGATATTATTATTATTATTATTATTATTATTGCCATAATAATTAAGAAGGTACATCAAGGCACATAATTTATGGTTATTTTGTGCTTTTTTGTTCTAATTAAAGGAGGTTTTGCCCGGCTGGCACCTCAAGCATTCCACTTTGTCATACACCGTCATTCGTCCTGTTGCAGCAGCTGTCCTTTTGTCTCACTGTCTTGTCTCGCAGGACGTTCAAAATAGAGAAAATAACGTTGTGTCTCCTTCCAAGCCTTCCAAGATTAATATATATATATATATATATATATATATATATACATACATATTGTCACACACGTGTGTTTAGGAGACAACTAAAGGGCTTAAATACATGTTATTCCGTGCCAGACCAAGGGGTGGCGAAGTGCACTAATTTTCCGACTCGATCTTTTGTAGACCATTCTAGGGAAATCCCGCCCGGCTCTGAGGCAGCCAATGACATCACTTCCGGTTCCGGTGATGATGACATCACTTCCTTTACTGGCCTTTGAAGCGACCATCTTGTCTCAAGAGAATCAGTTCTGTTTTGGACTCAGTTGAATGAACATGTCTTTGTTTTTGAATGAGTTTTGCAGCCAGGAACGATTATATGGGTGGCTGCCCCAAACCTTCTCAATGTCTTATAGTCGTTTTTCTGACTATATAAATTCTGACTATATAAATTCACAATTCTGTCTCTGAGCTCTTCGGGCAGTTCCTTTGACCTCATGATTCTCATTTGCTCTGACATGCATTGTGAGCTGTAAGGTCTTATATAGACAGGTGTGTGGCTTTCCTAATCAAGTCCAATCAGTATAATCAAACACCGCCGGACTCAAATGAAGGTGATCTCAAGGATGATCAGAAGAAATGGAAAGCACCTGAGTTAAATATATGAGTGTCACAGCAAAGGGTCTGAATACTTAGGACCATGTGATATTTCAGTTTTTCTTTTTTAATAAAACTGCAACAATTTCAAAAATTCTTTTTTTTGTCTGTCAATATGGGGTGCTGTGTGTACATTAATGAGGGAAAAAACTAATTTAAATGATTTTAGCAAATGGCTGCAATATGACAAAGAGTGAAAAATTGAAGGGGGTCTGCAAAAATTTGAACAGAGATGTTCACACGACTGAGTCCAAAATAGAACTGATGTGGTGGAAGTAAGATGGTGGCTTTAAAGGCCCAGAGAGGTAGTGACGTCATCAAAAGGACCAGAACTGGAAGTGACGTCATCAAAAGCCCAACATAGTCACTTTCATAAGAAAGCCCAAAAATCTCAATCGAGGAGCACTGGTGAACAGCCAATTAGGTTGCATGTTTATGTCACATGGTTTACGCCACACTAGTTTTGGCTTTTTTTAAGGACTCGCTTCGCTCGCCCACCTACTCCCATCCCCACCCAACCACTTTGTGTTTCTGCCACTCACGTTGTCAATTGGTGTCTGAACGCATGCTGAGGAGATGTGGTCTGATCAGCTGCTGTGTTGCTGCTGCTGCTGCCGAGCTGCGTGTTCTGCTTGTCGCACTGCGTGTCGATCATTTAAAAGCCTGTGCAGCAGCTGTCCTTTTGTCTCACTGCCTTGTCTCGCGGGACATTAAATTGTCTTCCGAGAATATCCGTATCATCTCCTTCCAAGCCTTCCAAGATTTTTTTTTTATAATAGGGAGATATTTTTGGCTATAATTCCAACTGGTATCTGGAAGCCCCTCATGAGACCCCTAGACCTCGACACAACTAAGGCATCTGGCTAGTAGACCGCAGTGGTCTTGTTGGCACATACAAGTAAATAAATTCCGAGAGGTAAGACAGGGCTGTTCCATTCAAACTTTTAAAAACTTGTGAATTAAGGCGCTATATAGGCACCCGACCTGGCACAGATTCACACTGAGGCACGTTTCTCTTCAGCCGTGGGGCCCAACACAGTCCCAAAGCACCTCAATACCAACACAGCAATCCTTCCTCTGGCACCACCGCTCCTCTCAGGTAACCTCGTCCTCTTCCTCCCGATTCTGGCCGCTGAGTGGTGGTTGCTGGCTCCCTTTTATCAGGCACCCAGAAGTGCTCCAGGTGGTTGATTAGCGACATCCGGCTGCACTTCCGGGTAAGGTGAAACCAGTGCCCAAAAAGAGCCAGCTGCTCCTGTTGCAGCAACCCCTGAACTCCAATCCCTGTGAAGCCCTGGGGGAGTCCGAGGCACCGCTGCAACCCAGGGAGGCTGCCATTTAGCATCCAGGGGGAGATACTGGGCTTCCCATCCTTGTCCCCCTGGCAGATGTGGTGAAGGGGCGTCCCGGCCAGGCATGGGTCCCGGCCATCCGTCACAACCGGCCATCCGTCTCAATGAGGATAACGCACTATTTACTAAGGCACCAGCACTTGGCTACACGTAATAATAACAGTATTAGTATTATTATTGTTATTATTTATTTATTAAATTTTTTTGTTGAGAATGCCAGTGAGTGGCGAGTGTTGCTCCTCCATCTATCCATTTTGTCCACTTGGGGTTGAAGGAAGTCTCCATTATGGTTTTCCTGGAAGTCATCTTTGCCTTCATCACTATTTACTACAAGTGTCTCATGTCATGGAGATGACTGAAGTTGGCATTGAGGTCACACCAGGAGGAAGGCCCTTGAAAGACAGCAGTCTCATTTTGAGAAGTCATCCCTCTTGGACCAATCTGCATGTTTTCCTCTTCGTGAACTTGAGTCCTACTTTTCATTTTCTTCCCCCCTCCCTTCACCCCCTCAGCAATTAAAATGTGCCAAATGTGTTTATGCAGCTGCAATTCATATTCCGGCTCTCTAAAAAGCATAGTAAAAAAAAAAAAAAAACAAGAAAGTAATGCAAGGATATGGTGTTGCTATGGCAACAAGAACTCTGCATTGTGCTGCGGCTCTTAATATAATAAACGAGTGTTTGGAGAAAATGTTCTGAACTATAAATGGATTCCTATTTCATACATAAATTAGCCCTATTATAACTAATATGCTTGGTAAAGCTGGAGTGCATAATAATACCAAAGAGCTGTGAGTGAAATGGCTAAAAACACAACACATCAAAGCCTCCGCTCACTCAGTGCTAAAGTTCCATGCCTCCCGAAGAGAGCAAAAGCGTTCTAGTCTGGAAAATTCAACATTACTCTGAATTTGGTAATTCCAGTTTTACTTTATACATGTTATGCCCAACCATCACAAGACATCAGCAGGGTGACTGGAAAACAAGAACAAAGTCAAAAAAAAAAAAAGGGCCAGAACCCGGACGACAACTACCAGTAACCTCAGCCAAGAACTGCGAGACAAAATCCAAGTTCGGAAGGAGAGCAGGGAGCTCAAAAACCAGAGAAACAAAACAAAGGAAAATTTTTCTAAAAAGGTTTAAAGAAGTTTGAACTCCAAGTAGTTGCCTTGGATCTTACTCCTTTTCTATGTTAACTAATGTTGTCTTATTTTAATTTTGTATTTTGTCTGTTATTTTTCTTTTCTTCATTATGTAAAGCACTTTGAGCTACTTTTTGTATGAAAATATGCTATAGAAATAAATGTTGTTTTATCCCATCGCGTTGTGATTGACAGGCCACAACCTCTAAGGACACGCCCACTCTGGTATGGTTCTAACAACAGGAATCAACAATAGCGACGTCAGAACCGTGGCAACAGAACGGTCCAAATCACAAATCAAAATTAAATTCTATTTAGAACACAATGGATACCTTACAGTGTAAATTTCAAAATAAGAATCCCTGACTATATAGCACCTTTCATTACAAAAGCAATTCAAACACACATTACACCTGCTCCTTCAGAAGCCATTGTATCTGAAAAAGATTCCACTGTGATTCATTTTCTTAACCATTGGCTGATTATTTCCCATTTCACTGCATTCCTCAATTTGTATACAGGTGCTGGTCATAAAATTAGAATATCATGACAAAGTTGATTTATTTCAGTAATTCCATTCAAAAAGTGAAACTTGTATATTAGATTCATTCATTACACACAGAATGATGTTTAATCAAATGTTTATTTCTTTTAATTTTGATGATTATAACTGACAACTAATGACCAGCACCTGTATTTAAAAAATTAATGAAAAAAAGGGAAAGCAAAAGGCAAAAATGGATTACAAAAGGTATGCATAAAAGAGGCAGCCCTCCAAGCAAACAAAATAAGTCCAAATTGCAAAACTGTGAATTCTTTAAACGAAGCCAATCTCCAAAGAACCATAAATTCAGAAATACTTACAAAAGATCAAAACAGAAGTCATAAATCCAAGAGAGAGATAAAACAACAGAATTCTCTAATGTTACATGTGAGTAAATCAACATGAAGCCAAAGAAGAGTTGGGGTTCCAGAAGACACCCCATTTAATGTCCTGGTTACGCTTTGTCATGCTTAAACTGAAGATGAATTCTCCAGCCATCAAAAAGCTTCCGGAGAGCCAATGATGTCCACAATATGCAGAAGACAGGTCATGTGTGTTTAGCGGCGTTGTCTGATTGGATCTTAATTACTATTGCTAACCTATAGACTTTCTGGGAAGGACTACCTGACTTGTAGAGCCACTGAAAGCTAAAAGGGGAGGAGCTGGCCATACCAAGAATGGAGAAGGGGAGGCAGGCAAGAAAGAGCAGCAGAGAGAAAGTTGCATGTATTAAGGAAAAGAACTGTGCCACCTACTAAAGATATCAGGTAAACTCATGCTCATTATTCTAGATGGTAATGGTGATAATATAAAGGAATCTTTGACCTTTTTATGAGGAATTTCAGAGAGGGCCTGACACAGTTGAGTCCCTGTCTCAGGGTATGGCTCATCCTATTCATTTTATAACCATTTAATTTCCAGTCATACATTGTGCTTCTGTTGTGTGGTAGAAATCAACATCTCTTTATTATATAAAAAATATCCTTCGAATGCGACAAGACTTTTCGGAAGAGAGATTTTTTCAAGTCCTGTGAGATGAGACTTTTACCTTGGGATTTTTTCAAGTCACGCCCTGCTCTCAAACAATTTCAAACAAGACCACGGTCCTCCAGCACCGAGAAGCGAGGAAGTCAGATGAATTAACAGCAAAAATGTCAATCAGTTACACAGCAAATTGGATAAATGCATCCAAAAATGTTGATCGGTTACACGGCAAATTGGGTAAATGTGTCCAAAAATGTGGATCAGTTACACTGCAAATTGGGTAAATGCGTTCAAAAATGTCGATCAGTTACATGGCAAATTGGATAAATGCATCCAAAAAATGTCGATCGGTTACACAGCAAATTGGATAAATGCGTCCAAAAATGTTGATTGGTTGCACAGCAAATTGGGTAAATGTGTCCAAAAACGTGGATCAGTTACACAGCAAATTGGATAAATGCATAGAAAAATGTGGATCAGTTACACGGCAAATTGGATAAATGTGTCCAAAAATGTTGATCGGTTACACAGCAAATTGGATAAATGCGTCCAAAAATGTTGATCGGTTACACGGCAAATTGAGTAAATGTGTCCAAAAATGTGGATCAGTTAGATGGCAAATTGGATAAATGTATAGAAAAATGTGGATCAGTTACACGGCAAATTGGATAAATGTGTTCAAAAATGTTGATCAGTTACACGGCAAATTGGAGAAATGTGTCCAAAAATGTCTATCGGTTACACGGCAAATTGGATAAATGCATAGAAAAATGTCCATCAGTTACACGGCAAATTGGATAAATGTATCCAAAAATATGGATCAATTACACAGCAATTTGTATAAATGTGTCCAAAAATGTTGATCGGTTACACGCCAAATTGGGTAAATATGTTCAAAAATGTCTGTCAGTTACACAGCAAATTGGGTAAATGCGTCCAAAAATGTCGATCGGTTACATGGCACATTAGATAAATGCGTCTAAAAATTTCGATCAATTACACAGCAAATTGTTTAAGTACATATCAATAGACTCTGCTGAAACAGTTGGTGGTGATCGTGCGGAAGATGTAAACATCAACTTACAATATCCTGAAGAATATCTACAACTGTTAACACTGTCCGGTCTTCCACCGGCCAAATTACTGTTGAAAGAAGGATGTATCCAAGAAAGGTAATGTAGTACATCTCCTAACATTAGACAACAAAGGAGATCTTGATATGCCATTCGGATTAAAACGTTAACAGTTTCCCGTTAGAATAGCTTTTGCAAAGACAATTAACAAATCTCAGAGGCAAACATTCAAAAAAGTCATTTTATTTAATAGAGAGAAAGAAACAAAATTCAATCACGGGCAGTTTCATGTTGCGTTGAAGCAAATGTAACAATTCCCATGAAAATAAAAATCTGTTTAAATTGTACGTTCGCATCCCTATGCGTGAGTGGCAGAACCGCAAAGAGGCTAGTGCGTAGTGCAGGCCCAGGGGGTTGGCGAGATAAGCGAGCAGGGGGAAAAGCCCCCTAGTCTTAATTAAAAATAAAAACTTATCCTCTAACAGGACAAATCTGATAAACCTTTTTGAGTCAATACTCAAGCAGCAGAAAGGCTATTCATTGTGTCTTTATTACTATTCAGCAAGTGCTTGAACAGATGGAGCATTCTTTACATGATGAGAACGTCCATCACAGGCTGCATTAATAATGGAGACGAGTCGGAGTACAGGAAGGTTGTGGAGGACTTTGTCTTGTGGTGCAGGAAGAATCCCCTGAAACTCAACATCAGCAAGACAAAAGAGCTGGTGGTGGACATGTGGTGTGCCAAGAAGCCTCCAGGACCAGTCACCATCCAGAGGGAGGATGATAAAGTGGTGCAGAGCGACAAGGACCTGGGGAGTCCACCTAAACAACAAACAGGACTAGACTGACAACACAGTTCTGCTGGACAAGAAGGGCCAGAGCAGACTGGACTTGTTAAGGAGACTATCAGGTCTTCTGATGTGTGCATAAATGTTCTACCAGTCCATAGTAGCCAGTGTGGTGATCTACACTGTGGTCTCCTAACCCAAACCTGAGCTCAAAAGAAGCACAACATATCCAGAAAGCCTGCTCCATCACAGAGTGAACCCTGGAAGCACTGGAAACTGTTGTGGAAAAGAGGAGGGTGGAAAAATTGAATGCCATCATGAAAAATTCCCCTCCATCTCTCTAATTTAACCTAATCTAAACTAATCTAATTTAATGTAATCTAACCTAATCTAATCTATTTTAATTTAATTTAATTTCAACTAATCTAAACTAATCTAATCTAACCTAATCTAAACTAAACTAATTTAATTTAATCTAACTCTAATCTAACCTAATCTAACCTAACCCTAATCTAATCTAAACTAAACTAATTTAATCTAATCTAGTCTAATCTAAACTAATTTAATCTAATCTAACCCAATCTAAACTAAATTAATTTAATTTAATCTAAACCTAACCTAATCTAATCTAATCTAATTTAATTTAATCTAACCTAACCTAATCTTCTTAGACTGGATCACTTGGAAAGCCACCAGTGGTACGAGAAGAAACCAACCTTGAGCTGTAGCCACTGAGGGCCCACACTGCAGCCTCATAATGTGGCCTTTGCTTTATTTAACGTGTCATCCAGCTGAATTCGACTTTTGAAGAGTTTAATGAAACCAAAATGGCACTGGAAAACTTTCATTTCTGATAACTAATAAAGGGTGACACTGATTTCAGGAAAGGAGTTGTAATCCTGCAAACCCAACGTGTATCTTTAAGCTTTAGCCACTAGGGGGCCACACTGCCTGCTCTAAGTGAAACATTCAGTTGACTGAAGACGCTTTGACTACTCCTGAAATCTGCCAAGAGGTCTGGCTGAATACAACCTCGTTTTAAAGAACTTATTGAAATAGCCTCGGAAAACTCTTAAACTGTCGTTTCTGATGTGACTGTGTAATTTGACAGATACTTGGAGGCAAACACAATCCGAAATGGATGTGATAAATAGTCCTAAATAGAAATCGGCCCTTTAAATACACAGTGAAGACATGGCAATTCATCAAAAGGACTTAAAGTCTCTTTCTGAGAAAGACACAGCATAAAAGCAGGCAGAGAGGATCAAACAGCGCCGTGTATTAATGGAGTCAAAAAGGTTACCATGGAAACGGTTCTCTGACATATAGGAGGCATAAAAGAAAGCATCTGCTCTAACGAAATGGAAAAGATGGAAATGTAAATGAATAACTTATTGTATTTATCATTGCTGTGTCTAAATTTCAGCCAATAAAAGAACATTATTTAGATGGCTGACTCATGCTAGGAGAAGACCACTCAACATAATGGAGGTGCTCTTTAGCAGAAAGGTAAACTCATATGACCCTGAACTTTGGATTTCATTTACATTTTCGTATTTGGCTGACGCCTTTATCCAAGGCAGCGTACAACATTTGAGATACAAGTGTAGAAGTGCTTGCGTTTCTTTTGTTTTTCCATTTGAAAGAACAGGCAGGTGAAGTGACTTGCTGGTGGTCACACAGTGTCAGTGGCGAGAGGTTCCTGGGAAATCACAGGGGGTCTGAGGCACAAAGGGTCTGAATGTCATTTGGATTTTGATGGCTTTTGCCTCACAATTTGCTCAAAGGTCATTTTTAAAAGACACACTGACTTATCTGGGCATCTATCTATCTATTATATAGTGCCTTTCATATCTATCTATCTATCTATCTATCTATCTATCTATCTATCTATCTATCTATCTATCTATCTATCTATCTATCTATCTTATCCTACCTGCTATACTAAAATCTATCTATCTATCTATCTATCTATCTATCTATCTATCTATCTATCTATCTATCTATCTATCTATCTATCTATCTATCTATCTATCTATCTATCTATCTATCTATCTTATCCTGCCTATTATATTTAAATCTATCTATCTATCTATCTATCTATCTATCTATCTATCTATCTATCTATCTATCTATCTATCTATCTATCTATCTATGCTGTTTCGCTGTCCGTCTGTGGTTTGATTACGTAGGTCTGTCGTGGGCGTGTCTGTGGGTTGCTGGCGGGAGGTGGTGGTGTGCGGAGTCGTCTTGTGAGTATTTTCTATTCTTTTTCCTAATCTTTATCGTTTTTGTTTTTTCTAAAGTGTAGGGGTTCTTTTGCTGTCTACATATTGTTTTTCTTATTGGCCCCAGTATTGTATTTGCGGCGTGGCCGTAATGGCCGCGCCGAGACAAACGCCGCCTGGCTTGATGCCGTGCAATTTTGAAAACTTAACACGCAGGCATGGCGTGAAGTTGCTGGTTGATCCGATGGTCTCTGTTGAGACGTGCGTAGTGGAAGTCGGCAAGTTAATCGGCTGCAAAAATGTCCGTTCAGCGTCTCGAATGAATAAAACTGTTGTTGTTTTTCTAAATGATGAGAGTTTGGTCCATGCTCTTGTCCAAAATGGTGTGGTTATTCATGGCACGTTAATTTCTGTTTTGCCTCTTTCTACTCCTGCACGGAGAGTGATTATTTCAAATGCTCCCCCGTTTCTAAAAAATGATATTCTTATTAAAGAACTTGAAAGATATGGGCAGATCATATCGAAAGTTTCAATGATTCCCTTGGGCTGTTGATCACCCGACTTAAAGCATGTCGTCTCTTTCAGGAGACAAGTTCACATGATTTTAAACGATTTACAGGGTGAACTCGATGTGGCTCTCAAATTCAGAGTGGATGGGTTTGATTATGTGGTGTTTGTATCATCAGAGTCCATGAAATGTTTTAAGTGCGGACAAGTAGGGCACAAGGCTAACCAGTGTAAGCGCTCTGAGGTAACAGCAGACTCAGAAGTACCCGTAGTTTCAAAAAGTACCCGTGAGGACTACTCGATATTATATGACGATGAAGGCAGTGAGTCTTCCATCATTTTTTCTGATGTGGAGGAGGATTTAATGGTGGGTCCTGGTCAGAGTGTGCAGGATCAGAGCAGTTCCTTATCTGCTATGATGGCGCAGCCGGCACCTGAACGTGCAGCTGAGCCGGCGGCTGTGGCAGAGCCCGAGCCCGCAATTACAGACTCGCAGAGTGGTGAGAGCGCCCCAGAGAAGGACGCTGCGGCCGAGGCCGGATCAATGTCTACGGACGATTTTACTGTTAATTCTGCACACACGAGTGGCAGCGCTGAGCAGCCTGTGAGTGTGGCTGCCGTACATGATAACGAGGCTCTGCCCAGTGCTGTGTTCATAGACGCAGAATCCATACAACAGATACGAGGGGTTGAGGAGAATGTTAGGGCTGAAGGTGCGATCGATAAGATGAGCACCCCAGCGGATAACAGCGAGAGTGCTGTTCAAGAAATGGAGGATGAGACAGAGCGGGTAAAGCCCGTGACAAGAAAAAGGAAAGACGGGTCCGCATATAGCGAAGCTGCTGTTAAGCACAATAAAACTGAGAGCTCAGTCTCCGCAGCTGACGACTCTGTGAATGTTCAGGTTGAGCCTGAGGTGCCTGCAGACATGGGTACAACGAGTCAGGATGACGGCGGTGGCTCGGGGACATCAGTGAAGTCCAGTCTGTCACCTCAGCTGAGCTTCCGTGGTGGCTACAGTAACGACAGCATAATTCGCTTCGTGAAATTTATTGAGGGCAAGAGGGGTGTGAATGTTAGTCACCATTTCCCTGATCTTCAACTGTTTTTGAGCTCAGCTAAGGGGGTCCTACGCCAGGCTGCAGTTTTAGGCCTTAAAAGAACTGAAGCGCTGCGGCTGAAAAATGTTATGAGCAGAGTGAAACGCTCCTTAAATCCCAAGCCAGTATGATGCGCTGCTGGACACGTCCTTCCATGTCTTTTTTAAAGTTGTTTTTGGTGACTGCTTTTCTTTTTTGCTTTTTGATGCCTTTGTGTAACTTTGGCACTCTTAACATCAATGGATGTCGACATGACAACAAGCGGGTCGCCGTGTTTGATTATCTGCTTATTAAGCAGCTTGGTGTTGTGTTTTTGCAAGAAACTCACACAGACCCTGCTAACCAAGCAGACTGGCACAGAGGGTGGCAAGGGCAGGTGTTTTTGAGTCACGGGTCAAGTGTTAGTGCCGGGGTCGCCATTCTCTTTTCTACTTTTTTCTCGCCCGACTCGACTAGCGTGACAGAGGTGGTTAAAGGCAGACTGTTGAAAGTGGAAGCCAGCTTAGTGGGCACAACGTGGGTCTTTATAAATGTTTATGCACCCAATGAAGGCAGAGAGCGTTTGCAGTGTTTTTCATTGCTCCATGACTTGCTTTTGCAGTGCAAAGATGAAGATCTTGTTTTTGTGGGGGGGGATTTTAACTGCACCGATGATGCCATGTTAGATAGAAATGGCCTGGAGCCTCACCCCAGCTCCGCGGCTCACTTGAAGTCAGTCCTCAGTAAGGCCGACCTTTTTGATGTCTGGAGGGCATTACACCCAGGAATTCGCCAGTACACGTGGGTGAAGGGTTCGGCGGGCTCGATCTCCATGGCGCGACTAGACAGGGTGTATTGTTTGAATCACCACAGCAATCTTATAGCGAACTGCTCCATTCATCCTTCTGGCTTCTCTGATCACAGTCTTGTCCTTCTCAAAGTTTCTCTTCCATTTCAATCTTCTTTTCCGTCATACTGGCACTTCAATAACAGTCTACTGAAAGATGTCCGCTTCGTTGAAGTTTTTGAATTCTTCTGGAAGAGGTGGAGATTGACAACATCTTCTTTTTCATCTCTGCGGCAGTGGTGGGACTGTTCAAAAACTGAAATCAAAGTGCTGTGTCAGCAATACACACAAAATGTAACTCAGAATATGAGGAAGGCAATGGCAGAGTTGGAGGAAGACATCTTAGAACTCTCTTCATCTTTGGAAAGTTCATTCAGCGATGGTGTCTTTGAGAATTTAAAGACAAAGAAACAAGATCTTATGGACTTACTGGACAGACGGGTGCATGGTGCTCTTGTGCGCTCAGGAATTCAGGAGTTGGCTGAAATGGATTCTCCTTCTCAATATTTTTTTGGACTTGAGAAAAAAAGATCACAGAGTAAAGTGATTCACGCTCTGAAAAATGAGGATGGCCGCATCATTGAGGAGCCTGAGGCCGTCAGGGCTCTAGCTCAGGATTTTTATATAAAGCTGTTCTGTGCCGAAACAACAGAAGATTCTTCTGAGACCAGGAGTCTCCTAGACAACCTGCCACAAATCCCCGAAACAGAAAAAGAGCTTCTAGATACAACCCTCAGCTTGGGGGACTTGACTACAGCCCTCAGCGGACTAAATACGGGAAAGTCACCTGGCATAGACGGCCTGACGGTTGAATTTTTTAGAACATTTTGGACTTTATTAGGTGCAGATTTATTAGCAGTCTATAGGGAGAGCATAATGAACAATGAACTGCCATTATCATGTCGAAGGGCTGTTCTCGCTCTGCTCCCAAAAAAAGGAGATCTGTCTGACCTCAAGAACTGGCGTCCTGTTAGCCTTTTATGTACGGATTACAAGATTCTGTCCAGGGCTCTGGCTACTCGCCTGCGTAGGGTAATGGGGAGCGTCATCAGGTCAGATCAGACCTACTGTGTGCCAAACCGCTCCATCTTTGATAATATATTTCTGGTGCGAGACCTAATTACGACTTCGCAGCTTTTTGGTTTAAAGGCAGGACTGATCTCTTTGGATCAAGAAAAAGCTTTTGACAGAGTGGATCACAAATATCTGTTCAGAGTTTTACAAGCTTTTGGGTTTGGGTCCTCCTTCTCCAAATATATTGAGATGCTTTACACAAATGTCTTTGGCGTTCTGAAGATTAATGGTGCCCTGACAGCCCCCTTCTCTGTCATGAGGGGTATTCGCCAGGGCTGCCCCCTCTCAGGGATGCTCTACTCTTTATCAATTGAGCCCCTTCTACAGCAGCTCAGGTGTCGTCTTTCTGGCCTCAGCATCCCAGTTTGTCCCACTACATGTTTTAAGGTCGTTGCCTACGCAGACGATGTGACTGTGTTTGTGTCTTCTTCATCTGACGTAGACACTTTAGTCAACTGCTTAGATGTTTTTCAAAGACTGACGTCAGCAAAAGTCAATTGGCTGAAGAGCAATGCTTTCTTGGTGGGTGACTGGGGACTCGCCTCTCCTCCGGCTCTTCCTGAGACCCTCCAATGGAACAAGAATGTCTTTAAGTACCTGGGAGTGTATTTAGGCACAGATGGCACCGCTGTAGACAATTGGGTGGGGTGGACAGATCTGATCCAAGCAAGGCTGAACCGTTGGAAGTGGCTTCTGAGGGACATTTCATGTAGAGGCAGGGTATTAATTCTGAATAACTTGATTGCCTCCATGTTTTGGCACAAGCTCAGGTGTGCTGATCCACCAGTAGCTCTGATCAAATCTGTACAGACGATCATCCTTGACTTTTTTTGGGACAGTCTGCACTGGGTCCAGAGAGGTGTGCTGCACCTACCAGTGGCAGAAGGAGGGCAGGGCCTGATTGACGTCCGGAGTAAAATCGAGGCCTTCAGGCTCCAGACGCTGCAGAGGCTGTTCTATGGTCCAGAAGGCCTGCCTTGGAGAGACTTGGCGTTTGTACTTTTACACAAAGTGAACGAGTTAAAATTTGACAAACAGCTACTCCTCTTAGATGTTTCTAAACTAACTTTATCATTTCTGCCAAAATTTTATCAGTCCATGTTGGTTACTTGGCATAGTAAGTTTAAGAGATCTTGTGTTGTTTTCGGTAATCTTCATTGTTTTTTGGAGGAACCTCTGATTTGGAATAATGTGCTGAAATCTCCTCTGCTCTGCTCATATCATTTCACCTCAGTCCTTATTAAAAGTGGAATTACGAAGATTGGCCATCTTGTTAATAACCACACTGGCACATGGCACACTGCAGCACACCTCACATCGATCCTGGGCATGAGGTCTGAACGGCTCATACACCACTTTCTGTGCCAGTTTAAGGAGGCCTTAGTCACCTTAGGCGCAGGGTCACTGTGCCAGAGCGTCTCTTCAGACAATACGATCTTCAACTCAGATGTGAAGGAGCTCGTCATTCAAGTCAAGCCCAACGTCACAGACTGCACCGACCAGCCGGGCTCCATTCTGAGATTTGGCAACTTAATAGACAAGCAGTATGACACGATGGGAAAAATTGAGCTCTACCAGGTGTGTGTTAAGGTGACTTTCTACAGATTTCTTAGAGACTTGCCAGACACACGGTGGAGACAAGAACTGCATGTTGGAGTGAATGATATTCCAGCGTGGAGAACTTTTTACAAACACCCACTGCAAAAAAGAATTGGCGACCTACAATGGAGGATTCTTCATGGGGCTCTTGCCACCAACTCCTTCTTATCGATTATTTCACCGGAAAGATCAGACTGTTGTCCGTTTTGTCAACAGCGAGAAACTGTCTTTCACCTTTTTTTTAACTGCAAAAGGCTCGAACCATTTTTTACATTTCTCAAGATTCTCTTTGATAGAATAGGACTGTCATTGTCACCTGTTTGCTTTATTTTTGGTGTTAAGTATACTCTGAGACAGAGAAACAAGTGTGTGCTGGGCAATTATCTTCTGGGCCAAGCAAAACTCTCAATCCTCAAAACCAGGAGGAACAAAGAGAAAACCTCAAAGACCACCGATGTGCTCCTGATGTTTAAAGTGCTGGTGAAGTGCCGATTGAAGCTGGAATTCACTTACCACCACCTCATTGGAGACATGCAGACCTTCTGTGATTTATGGGGGCTTAGGGGTGTTTTATGTTCTGTTGAGAGGGACAAGTTGGTGACTGAGTGGTGACTTCTCCAAATGTCCTTCACAATATTTACATACTGGATGGTTGTAAGCATAGAACAGGAGACGTCCTGAGGAATACGGTGCTGTGTGTATAATGGAGTGTGATGTACGGGGTAGGAGACGAGTACAGGGGGAGTAAACTGATTATGAAATGTGTACTTATTAGGGACAATTATTTATATTTATGTGTGGATTAGGAGGCATATACAGGGAGTAGTGGTGTAATGAACAAATGATGAATTACTTATGTATTATGGAAATTCTGTAATATTAGGTGTGGAGTAGAAGGCGTGTACAGGGCAATAGTAGTGGAGTAATGCAACATGTTTATTAACTGCATTTTACTGCTGTGTTCATGTTTTTGTTATTGTGCTAAATAAAGTTTATTTTTAAAATTAAAAAATTATCTATCTATCTATCTATCTATCTATCTATCTATCTATCTATCTATCTATCTATCTATCTATCTATCTATCTATCTATCTATCATGTAGTGTTATTTTGGTAAACAAGGAGGACAAGCTTGTTGGGCTCAATCGCCTGTTCTTGTAACATTTGCTTGAATGTCCTGTCTATTATATAGTGCCTTTCATATGCATCTCTTATGTTGTGCCATTAACATTTATCTCTTAGGGGCCTTGCCCCATTTATCCCCCACTTCTATGCACCCAGACGTTCTATTCGTCAGCCTCCCGTTACCCCATGGCGAGTACGTACCCTCACTCCACCTGTCCCCGGTGACCTTTGGCTGGCCCACTCACACACCGGCCCCCTGCTTTCTTCCAATATGGAGGTGCCCGAGTAAGCCTTCTGTTACATATACACAGGACACAATGCAGGGTGTTTCTTTAGGGTTGACAAGGCAGAATTTTTCCACGCAGCTTTTCCTTTCGCTAGATTTGCCTCATTTTTTTTTGGACTTTCTGATGACAAAGTGAGACGTAAGAGTTGAGTGCGCATACGGCTGACAATGGCGTGTCCCTGTTACGGCAGGGTGGCTGTCACCTCATTGTGCTCAACTGATAAAGATCTCTAGTGGAGGGTCTTAATTAACTGGTCTCAAGAATAGAACAATACGGCACAATCAGTGAATGATTAAGCGAAAGATTCAAGAGTTTGGTTAATTAATTTGTTTAATATACAACAATTGACACAGTTTATCTCAGAGGACTGCACAGACCACGAAACAAGAAGCAGATAGAGAATGTGAATCTTTTAGACATGATGTGATGATTAATATGACGGAGGTTGGCTAATCCAGCAGTTGCACTAACACCATTGCCACCTCGCTGTGCTTTGGTTCCTGCCATCCAGGTGGAGTTTCATGTTCTCTTGTTGTCCATGTAGGTTTCCATCGTTCTGCTCAGTTCAGGCCATTGGCATCACTACTGATGTGGCTCGTTGTGTAATGGTTTGGCACCCTCCAAGGTGGCATTCCTCTTTGAAGGTGGTACTGCCATGACAGGCTATGCCTCCCCGTGCCTGTACACACAGGGCAGGTGATAAAATGAAGATGCGTGGATACGTAAAAAGTGCAATTGTGGGCAAAGATTGTGAACTGAGTGTGCAGCTACTGCTGGATGCCACTCTGAGTCTGACTGATCTATTTGAGGCTAATGATTAAAGCACTCTGCATAATCAGGTTATTCTGTGTGCCAGGCATTTACGTTGATTTGCTTAGCTGATGTTTTAATCCAAAGTGACTTACAAATGTGGTCATCATAATTGAGGAATCCTCAGTCTTGGGGGACTGTTTGGGGACAAGTGTGCCGGGACAAGGTGACAAAATCGACTGGCATAAGTGAAGAGCTCAGAACGAAATGCATGCAGGTTACAAGAACCTAACGAAACCAAATTCACCAAACATGAGGGTCTTCAAACGCTTCTGAAACACTCTAAGAGAGTCAATTGTTTGAATGGCTGTAACATCTCTGACATCACTTCCATGGTCTGTCCCACCTGAAAAGACATTCCTTGCAGTTCCTACTTGTTTTTCTGCTTTTCAGTTATATGGGGTCACCGGGTGGCACCTCAACTCATTATAGTGTTCTGTTTAATGGTCTGACCTGGCAGATGTTGTACAAAGTGTATCTGCAAGAGCAAAAGACTGTTGTGCCATGCTCCCTTGATGGAGAGCTTCTCATCAATCACCACCACAGGGCTCCGTACAGAAATCACAGGATGAGCCGAGGTGAACAATGGTGGCGTACTGAACAGACAGATGAGCCAGGACACCACAAAGGCCCATCTCTGGTATGTCACGCTGGAGATGGTGTTCCTTCATCCAGGTTGCAATATCAGTGAGACATGCAGAGATTCTAGCTGGGACCATGTGGTCTTTAGGAAGACAGAGTTTGGGAGCGAGCCCAACCACCCGTTGAACCACCTGGATTGGGACCCTGGGTGACACCTCAGCACCATATTGGAACAGTGGGAGGTTTTATATGGTTGCTTGAGTGCCAATCTTGCCATGAGGCCCCAGGTTTTCCCTGCACATTTAAAGACCTGGATGCAGATTAACGTCATACCCAGGACAAAGCAATTGCAGGTCACTTCTGCAGTTTATGGGATTCAAACTGACAACCTTCCAATGGCCAGTGCAGATCCTTAGCCTCAGAACCACCACTCCTTCCTCAGGAAGGAACGACAGATTATGATGAGGTGCATGGCGAGAGTACCAGTACTCCTGCCAGCAGAGGGTTGTGGTAATGGAGACATGACAAGATCAAAGCCTGGCCCAGGATTTGTGCTTCATCCTCTGTCAGATATGGTCTGACCTTGCAGATGTTGTACAGAGTGAATGTGCAACACCAAAAGACTGTTGTAACATGAACCCTTGTTGGACAGCTGGTCATCAATGACCACCACAGAATTGGCAGGATGAACAGAGATGAAGACAGATGGCGTGCCGAACAGATAGATGAGCCAGGATAACACAAAGGTCCATCTCTGGCATGTCATGCTGGAGATGGTGTTCCTTCATCCAGGATGCAATATCAGTGAGCCATGCAGAGATTCTAGCTGGGACCGTGTGGTCTTTAGGAAGACTGAGTTTGGGAGCATGCCCCACCACCCGATGAACCACCTGGATTGGGACCCCGGGTGACACCTAAGCACCATATTGGAATAGTGGGAGGTTTTATATGGTTCCTTGAGTGTTAATTTTGCCATGTTTTCCCTGCACATTGGAAGACTTGGATGCAGATTAACGTCATCTCCAAAAAAAGCAATTGAAGGTTAAGGGCCCGATAGAGTAAAGTCACTTTTGCCATTTATGGGATTCAAACCGACAACCTTCCAATGGCCAGTGCAGATCCTTAGCCTCAGAACCACCACTCCTTCCTCAGGAAGGAACGACAAATAATGAGGAGGTGTATGGCGAGAATACCAGTACTCCTGCCAGTAGAGGGTTGTGATAATGGAGACATGACAAGAGCAAAGCCTGGCCCAGGATTTGTGCTTCATCCTCTGTCAGATATGCTCTGACCTTGCAGATGTTGTACAGAGTGCATCTGCAACACCAAAAGACTGCTGTAACATGAACCCTTGTTGGACAGCTGGTCATCAATGACCACCACAGAATTGGCAGGATGAGCTGAGATGAACAGAGATGGCGTGCCGAACAGATAGATGAGCCAGGATTACACAAAGGTCCATCTTTGGTATATGAGGCTGGAGATGGTGTTCCTTCATCCAGGTTACAATATCAGTGAGACATGCAGAGATTCTAGCTGCGGCCGTGTGGTCCTCAGGAAGGAGCGACAGATAATAAGGAGGTCTATAGAGAGTGTATCAGTACTCGAGCCAACAGAGGGTTGCAGTAATCGAGATGTGACAAGACCAAAGCCTGGCCCAGGAGTTGTGCTTCATATTCTGTCAGATATGGGCTGATCGTGTGGATATTGTACAGAGGGAATGTTCAAGACAAACAGTTCATTGCCACATGGTCAGTGAAAGACAGCTGGTTATCAGTTACCACCCCGAGGCTGTGAATAGACTTTGTGGGTGTCGCTGTTAATGAGCCGAGCTAAATAGAGATGGGCGACCGAACAGACATGAAAACGAGAGAGTCCGTCTTTGCCAAGTTGAGCTGCAAGTGGTGTTCCTTCATCCACATTGCAGTATTAGAGAGTTGTGTAGGGAGATTGTAGCTGATACCGTGTGGTCCCCTGTAGGGAACGACAGAACTAATTAAGAATAACAAAGAGATAGATAGATAGATAGATAGATAGATAGATAGATAGATAGATAGATAGATAGATAGATAGATAGATAGATAGATACTTTATTAATCCCAAGGGGAAATCCCAAGAGATTGGATGATGGGCCATGGAGAAGAGGAGAGGACCCAGCACCCATCCTAGGGGCACCCGTTGTGCTTGCCTGGTGCACACTTAGCCTCTCTCCCTGCCTGGAAACAAGGTACTATCTGACAAAACCACCTGAGGGCAGTCCAATGATGCCAAGGTCAGAGAGACTGGCAAGAAGGATCTGCTAAAGGTAGAGGAGAGATTTAGCAGGACATGGACCAATGACTTGTCGATCGCTCTAGCCCACCATAACCATAAGTAGAGCCACCTCAGTGAGATGACTCCTCTTGAACTCTGGTTATTGCTGCTGCCTCAGAGCTCTAGAGGTCTGGACGTCCCCCCACCCCATATCCCAAAGATATGTGAATGCTATTTTTCATGGTGACACTGAAATGGCCCTGTGTGCATGTGAGGATGTCACCCCATGCTTCCCACTTGGTGTCCAGTGCCGCTAGCAGGGCCAGCCTAAGAGTTTATTGAGACAGACAGATAGATAGACAGATAGATAGATAGATAGATAGATAGATAGATAGATAGATAGATAGATAGATAGATAGACCGCCCTGGTGGCTTTGGGGACCACGAGAACAGAGCTTAGAAGCTCAACCCTATAGTGGCCCGTGGTCAACGCCTGGGGGAGCCCAGATGCCTGAGGAGCCCTGGCACTCAGCACTTCCACCACACCCAGAAGTGCTGGGGGTAAGAAGACCAGGGACACCTGGTGCACAGACGGCATTTCTGCCAAACAAGGGAGTGCCAGCAGGCGCTCATTGGGAGGCACCTGGGGCACATCCGGGTGTGGATAAAAGGGGCTGCCTCCCTCCATTCGATGGCTGGAGTCGTGTGGAAGAGGATGGAGCTTTGAGGAGAGGAGTGGAGGTGGTCAGGAGAAGAGACATTTGTGAGAGAGGCCTGGACTGAGGGTGTTTGGTGCAGAGGCAGTGGGTTGTGAACTACTGTAAATATGAATAAACGTGTGCTTGGGTGTAAACCATCGGTGTCTGCCTGTCTGTGTCTGGGCTGCTTTCCACAATAGATAGATAGATAGATAGATAGATAGATAGATAGGAAAGGTGCTATATACAAATGAGTAGATGGATAGATAGACAGACCCCATTCTTCCCATTTGGTGTCCAGTGCCACTAGTGGGGTTAGCCTAAGGGTTTATTGAGCCCCTAGGCAGACTTGGTTGTGAACGTCCAAAAAAAGACAATTAAAAATAGAGTCCATCTTTTAGA
The DNA here is from genome assembly GCF_900747795.2 of Erpetoichthys calabaricus. Lineage (NCBI taxonomy): Eukaryota > Metazoa > Chordata > Cladistia > Polypteriformes > Polypteridae > Erpetoichthys > Erpetoichthys calabaricus. Next base: position 53,660,993 of record NC_041404.2, read on the forward strand.
CCTTTCGTGGTCAGATATGTAACTGAATTTGATGAAGTGGTGGTGGTGATCTCAAGAAGAATCGATCACCTCCCTCATGATTGCATATGAAATTGATGAGTGTGTCCCTCTTGGAGTTGGACGCCCCCTGTCATCTGACTTTTTGATGCCCCTTGGGCATGGCGCCCCCTATACCAGTTCCTACTCGTCCCTATACCTAGAACAGGCTGATGTGACCCCATGATTCTGGGATGGGTTAAAAAAATTGGATGGGTGGCTAACTTGGTAATCTGCCATCTTTAAAATCCGCTTATCCAGAGTAAGGTTGCAGGGAAGCTGAAGCTCATCCTAGCAGGCATCCAGTGCAAGACAAGGCACATCACAAAATGAACACTGACATCAGGGGCCGATTTAAGATTGCCAGCTCACCTAACCTGCTTGGGTGTCTTGACTCTCGTGGGGGGACCAGAGTACCCAGTAGAAACTCAAACAGACACGAGGAGAACATGAAAAGTCCATGCAGGCAGCATGTGAGTTGGGAAGTCCAATCTCCTTACTGCAAGGCAGCGGTGCTGCCACTGTGCCACCATGCTGCCCATATTTTAGCAATAACCGAAAGAGCAACAAACCAGCAACCAAGTACTAAATAATCCGCTGGGCGTCCAAAATAAGACATCACAATTCGTGAGCCTGATGCTCGCAGGTGTTTTGTGACATCCTTCAGTGAGATCAATAAAAGGAGACTTTTGAAAAGCGCATCCCTCCAAAATGTTCCGCACTTTGAAGTGCCTCACCAGACAGACTCTGAATCTAAAGGCTTATTAGCAAAAGGTTCTGAATAATCACATTTTTTTTTTTTTTTTGGAAAGTAATTATGCCATGTGTTCTTATCTTGGCCGTCCACCTTACCTTCCGCGTGACTTAAACCTCAAATCCTAAATTCAAACAGCCTCACATTCCGACTCCCTGGGAACACAACATAAAGTGCCTGCTGATCCTGACAGATTTATAAAACTATAAGCTCATATTAAAAAGATGCGTATCACTGACACATTGAAATGCATTAGTCAGAAATTCAAGCCACGTCTTGGGTGTTCACAGCCTGCAAAACAGGATGATTTAATATTCTTTAAGAAAATTCTATCACATAAATTAATAATACAAGATTTTCTTCTTAAAATTTAACCTTTGCATGGTTACTCATTTACATACATTCATCTATATACAATACAATACAATACAGTTTATTTTTGTATAGCCCAAAATCACACAAGAAGTGCCGCAATGGGCTTTAACAGACCCTGCCTACTGAATGCCCCCCCAGCCTTGACTCTCTAAGAAAACAACATAAAAACTCGTAGGGAAAAAATGGAAGAAACCTTGGGAAAGGCAGTTCAAAGAGAGACCCCTTTCCAGGTAGGTTGGGCGTGCAGTGGGTGTCAAAAGAAGGGGGTCAACACAATACAATACAATACACAGAACAGAACAATTCCTCAATACAGTATAAAAATAAAAATTTTAGAAGTATGGAGCAGAATTTAACAGTAGATGATATCCCATAATATGATTTGGATTTATTTAGAGTCCTGGAGACCTCATCCATCAAGCTGTCTCCCCCTATTGGCCATTCCACATCTGAAACAGCGCTGGGCCAGCCAATCCGATGAAAGGACCCCTCTACCTGATGATTCCTGCGATCCTCCATCAGTGATGACTTTACCTTCGGCAGGCAAAACAACTTGGCAGATGTGCAGTGGGCACCAAGTGCCACATTTGAGTACCGAGAAGAGAAACAGAACAGGTGAGGGTTAGTATCCAATTCTAACTATCGTGTTACTTGTGTTTAAGTGCTAATGACTGACAACAGAGATGCAGTCTGTACAGTTGATCAGCAGCTCTAGTCAGGGTGTGCCAAACTGAAGTAGTGAGGATTTGAAAGCTGAGACCGAAGGGGCACCTCTTATAGTAGCAGGCAGACCATTCCACAATTTAGGGGCCCTGTAACTAAAAGCTCGACCTCTCATTGTTATTTTATTAATCCTTAGTGTGATAAGCAAACCAGCATCTTGAAATCTTAATGTGTGCTCCGGTTTGTAAGTCATGATAAGTTCAGACAAGTAAGCCGGACCTCGGCCATTTAATGCTTTATATGATAAAAGGAGGATTTTGAAATCTGCCCTAAACTTAACCGGGAGCCAGTGTAAGGATTTAAGAACTGGAGTTATGTGTTCGTATTTTCTTGTTCTTGTAATAATTCTTGCAGCAGCATTTTGGATTAACTGAAGGCTGTATAAAGAACAGTTTGAACATCCAGTGAACACCACACTGCAGTAGTCAATCCTACTAGAAATTAATGCATGAATTAATTTCTCAGAATCCTGTTTATTTAGAAAGCGCCTTAATTTCCTAACATTTTTAAGATGGAAGAAGCATGTTTTGGACAACTTTGTAATATGTGCTTTAAATGGCATGCTAGAGTCAAAGATAACTCCTAGATTGCATATAACTGCTTTTTATTGGCTGACGCTTTTGTCCAAGGGTGGCGCAGTGGTAGTGCTGCTATCTCACAGTAAAGAGACCCTGCGTGGAGTTTGCATGCTCTCCACGTGTCTGTGTGGGTTTCCTTCCACAATCCAAAGATCTGCAGGTTAGGTGGAGTGGCGATCCTAAATCAGTCCTCGTGTGTGGTTAGGGTCTGTGTGTTTGCCCTGCGATGGACTGCCGCCATGTCCAGGGTTTACATGCGGAGTGGTGGCTCTGTGGCTCGGGATCTGCACTGGCAATCGGAAGGTTACCGGTTTAAATGCCAGTAGGGACTCTGCTCTGTTGGGCCCTCGAGCAAGGCCCTTAACCTGAAAATGCTGAGTGCTTTGAGTAGTGAGAAAAGCGTTATATAAATGCAAAGAATTATTATTTGTTCCTGCCTTGCGCCCTATGCTAGCTGGGATAGGCTCCGGCAGACCCCCATGACCCTGTTGGGGACTAAGCGGGTTGGAAAATGAATGACGTTTGTGCAAGGCAACTTACACCAATTGAGATACGACTGGTTAAGTGTCTTTTGCTTTTTTTCAGTTGGGACACAAGCAGGTGAAGTGCTTTGCTCGTGGTCAGACCATGTCAGTAGCAGGATTCGAACTCACAACCTCAGGTTTTGAAGTTGAAAGCCTTAATTATTATGTCAGACGTCCCTCTACATATCCACCTTAATAAAAGGATAAGTGTCTGGGTGTCCACCTGGTTTCACTCTGTCTCTGAGCATTGCAACATTTTTTTGTGTGGCAATTCGTGGCATTTCTCATTCCAATAGATGGTGCATCACAAACATTAACACTGCCTTTATGAATCCCACACCAAATGGCATTTAAGAGAGGCATATGCACTGCATTTGTCATTCCAACAGATGGCTTATCACATACATTAACAGTGCTTTTATGAATCCCATACTACAGTAAATAGTATATAAAAGAGACAACTGCATAACAGATGGTATACCTCAAACATCTTCTTTTATGTAATGCATGGTATTTGTCATTCCAGTAGATGGCACATCACAAAAATTAACACTGACTTTACAAATCCCATATCAAATGGCATATAAGAGAGACATATGCATCGCATTTGTCACTCCAACAGATGGCACATCACAACCATTTTAAGAAATCAAATGCAGTGCATGTTTCATTTCAACAGATGGTGCTTCACAAACATGAACACTGCTTTACAAATCCCATACCAATTGGCAAATAACAAAGACACATGCATTGCATTTCTCCTTCCAACAGATGACATATCTGAAACATTAAGATTGCTTTTATGAATTCCATACTAAAAGGTATATAATAGAGACACATGCATCACCTTTGTCATTCCAATAGATGGCACTTCAAAAACAGTTTTAACAATAAAATGCTTTGCATTTGACATTTCAAAAGATGGGGCATCACAAACATTAACACTGCTTTTACAAATCCCATACCAAATAGCATATAGGACCGACAACTGCATTGCATGGTGCCCTACAAATGTTAATGCTGAGGTCTCTGTTGATTATCTAGATTTCAACCTGTCTTAGAGGAGTAGCACAGCTAGTATACAGCAAGTAAATGTTAATGTGAGCAATAAAAATAGTCCCATGCATCACTTATCTTTTTCTGAAATAAATTTATTTGATTCAGTATCAAGCTATATTTTAATCCAAAGATAGGAAAGGCGCTATATACAAATGATTAGATAGATAGATAGATAGATAGATAGATAGATAGATAGATAGATAGATAGATAGATAGATAGATAGATAGATCGCCCTGGTGGCTTTGGGGACCACGAGAACAGAGCTTAGAAGCTCAAACCTATAGTGGCCCATGGTCACCGCCTGGGGGAGCCCAGATGCCTGAGGAGCCTTGGCACTCAGCACTTCCACCACACCCAGAAGTGCTGGGGGTAAGAAGACCAGGGACACCTGGTGCACAGACGGTATTTCTGCCAAACCAGGGAGTGCCGGCAGGCGCTCATTGGGAGGCACCTGGGGCACATCCAGGTGGGGATAAAAGGGGCCGACTCCCTCCATTCGATGGCTGGAGTCGTGTGGAAGAGGATGGATCTCGGAGGAGAGGAGTGGAGGCGGTCAGGAGAAGAGACATTTGTGAGAGAGGCCTGGACTGAGGGTGTTTGGTGCAGAGGCAGTGGGTTGTGAACTACTATAAATATGAATAAACGTGTGCTTGGGTGTAAACCATCGGTGTCTGCCTGCCTGTGTCCGGGCTGCTTTCCACAATAGATAGATAGATAGATAGATAGATAGATAGATAGATAGATAGAAAGGTGCTATGTGGTCCCGCCAGAGTTCCCATGGTCACCGCCAGGGGTGCTTAAAAACATGTCTGCCTGTCTGTGTTCGGGGCTCGTTGCACACTGGCGTAGCCAGCAGGATGCTCCGCCTGATACAAGGCGGGGACCTGTTTCTAAAAAGAATGTTGTGGATGGAGCCCACCCACGTGCCGCAGGAGCGGCGTGCCCACAGCCCCGGGAGAAAGTCTTGGACCGCGGTCACAAGGTTCTCTTCTGGTGCGGCGGAAAAGCGACAAGCCTTACCTGAGTACAGCGGGCTCCAGAGAGTGTGCTGTCGCTGAAGGCGCCCGGGATGGCGCGGTGTCGAGGGAGGCCACGCTGGGGAAGTTTCCCCGGACAGACGGGACACGGGAGGTAAGTTTCCTGCTTGCCGGCAACCGGCCCTGCGGGGCCGAGTGTGTTTTGTGTTTAGCAGGCAGGGGCTGCCCGGATCCTTATCAATGGCAGACTCGCGCTACTCTGTGGGGCTTTCCGGAGGCGGCAGCAGCAGTTGGGGCTGCAGAGAGGGAGACGCTGCAACCCAGAGAGCCGGCTCGTCACCGCACCAGGAGGAGAAGAGCCAAAATGGCCACGGACCAGCTGTCCCTCCTCGTGACAGGCACGGGATTGGGCGGTGTGTCTTGTGTGCCCGCCGATGATTGGATGGAGGTGGTACCAAGGAATTCCCATCTCATACTGGGGGAAGACCTGATTGGGCCGGAGGAAAAGGCCCACAGGAAGCAGTCGAAGCATGGAGCTGACAGACAGGGGCTGATGAGTGCCCTGGGTCCTGGCGCCCAACGCCCCGAGCCTGCGGCAGTCTCCCGTCGTTCTGCATGGACGCAGACAGTAGTGGATCTGTGCGTTTCTCATGCGCAGACCCAAACCATCAGGGCGCCCAAGAGTGACAGGAGGAATCGAGGGGTGAATGCCAGTTCCTCCGATAGGAAGGGACGTGCTGCTGGGTGCGCACGTCCAGAGAAGGGCCGCACTCTGCGGAGGCAGAGGGGAACCTCAACGTCAGCGGAGATGGCAGGAGAGAAAGCGGTCCCGTCGGCTGCTCCATCAGGAAGGGCATGGAACCCACGGAGGGGGGAGCGTTGCCAGTGCGTGGCACAGAGGGACGCCAGGAGGTGGTGTCCAGGCAACGGCTCTGCCCCTGTTTCTCTTTATGTTGCAGGACAGGAACCCCGATGCACAGTAGGACCTGTTTCGTTGGGGACCTGTCGCTGTACCGGAGGACTCTTCGCTGGCAATGGGGAGGCCCCACGGCTGGCTAGGGCTACGGAGGCACGAGCGGCGCAGACCAGAGAGGCGCGACGACCTCGGAGGGGGTGCCGAAGTGGTTCGTTCCAGGGTGCCGGCTTGGACCCTGGGTACGTAGTAGGACCCACTTCGGGGATGAGCTGCCCTCACGGGATGTGTCGCTCGTACCGACGTGTCTATGCTTGCGGTGGGGCATTGTGGCATACCTGGCTGGGATGCCCAGTAAGACAAGAGGAAGGCTCAGGCCTCCACCAGACCACGAGGGGGCGACCGCCCTGGTTGTATTGGGGGCCACGAGTACAGGGCTTGGAAGCTCAACCCTGTAGGGGCCCGTGGTCACCGCCAGGGGGCATCCCCATGCCTGGAGGACCCTGGACCCCAGCACTTCCGCCACACCAGGAAGTGCTGGGGGGGAAGAAGAGAGGGTACACCCGGAGTGCTTCCGGGGAGACAGCCGGCACTTCCGCCACACTGGGGCGTGTCTGTGGGAGATTGCCGGTGCACACCTGGAGCACATCTGGGTGCAGATAAAAGGGGCCGCCTCCCTTCATTCGAGGCTGGAGTCGGGTGGAAGAAGGACGAGGTCAGAGAAGAGAGGGAAGAAGGCGGTCTGAAGAAGTGGCATAGTGTGGTTGGCCTGGACTTTAGGGGAGATTGGGGTTTGTGGCACAAGAATTGTAAATAGGACTGTGTAAATAAACATGTGGTGGTTCTTAAAAACATGTCTGCCTGTCTGTGTCTGGGGCTCGTTTCACGATAGATAGATAGACAGACAGAGCTCAACACATGGGAGCCAAAGCAGAACTAAAGCTCAGTTAATGTATCAGAATTATTCAGCATCGGCCAGTCTACAAAGTACAGCACAATTATTAAAGCAGTTTCAATTTCAGCCCGAAACTTAACAGTGCATAAAATTAGAAATAATGACCTCCTAAGTGTTATAGTGAGCTAAGGCTTATAATCGGATTATCGTGGAACTCTTTATTAGAAGCATCAAGTTGTCAGGATCCTGGGTCTGACGAGTTTTGTCTTCATTGATCTGAAAGGCAGGAGATGGTCTAATGGTAATCTTGGGAACTGAGGGGTGCTGAGGTTGTTGCTGCATCCTCAGATGATATAAATTTAAAGTGGTGCTGAGAACAAAATCGTAACTATTAATATTTTCTAAACATGTGATTGCCTTTTCAATGTGTATTGTTTTAGCACACACTGAAAACTGACCTTGAGTGATATTTCCACCAGCTGGCCACATGCAGACACCCCACCCATGCAGGATTGACTTCAGGGAGGTTTAGGTGAGGGTTGTGCCCTCAGTAAAGGGACTAAGGGGCCGTGCGCAGAGGCATTTCTAGGAATTGCTGGTGTCAGGGTTATTGTTCCCCTTGGGGTTTCTGGTAGATTGGGAATGGCTTTCAGGGGGTCTGGGAGAAGATGCTGATTTCCGGGAGACTCTTAAAGCCCCTCCACCTCAAGGTTTGCCTTGTTGTGCCCATTTGCACTGCCAGTCTCCCGTTCGACCACATCCCAAAGGTGTTCTTTTGGATTCAGATCTGATGACTGCGAAGCCACTGAAGGTCACTGAACTTATCGCTGTGTTCCTGAAGCCAGTTTTCTTTGTGACATGATTGCTTAGCATGCTGGAAGTAACCATTAGAAGATGGGAACATTGTGGCCATGAAGGGATCAGCAACAAGACTCAAATAGGCTGTGGCATGCAAGTGATGACTGATTGGTACTAACAGGCCAAAAGTGTGCTAAGATCACATTCCCCACACCTTTACACCACCACCACCAGCCTGAACAGTTGGCACAAGGCAAGGTGGCAGAATGGATTCATGCTGTTGGTGCCGTCTGTGTGCCTCAGTAGAAGCTGCAAGTCATCAGACCAGGGTTTGTTTCTCCAGTCCTCATCAGTCCAGTTTTGCTGATCCTGTGCCCACCACAGCCACATCTGTCTGTTCTTGGCTGACCGGAGTGAAACCCAACGTGGTCATCTGCTGTGGTAGCCCATCTGCCTCAAGGTTTGCCTTGTTGTGCACATTCATGCTGCCAAGAAAAAAATCCCCACATCATTACACCACCACCACCACCACTATCACCAACAGCCTGGACTGGTGACACAGTCGCTGTTCTAATAAATTGAAAAAGTCAACAATTTCCATGGGGTGTACTTACTTTTTCACAAGATCAGGTCAGTGTGAGGAGCAGGTACTGGTACAGCGTGTTGAACATGATAAAACAACTCGGGATCCTGGTTGGCAACACCCAAGGCAGACACGTGCTTCAGTCCCACCTCCCCAGAAATAACTATCTAACTGCCTCAGCCAGGTGTTATGTGGGCGTCCCCTTGCCCTGGTCCAGCTGTTCAGGTTCTCAACAATGAGGATCACCCTCGGGTAATCGTGCCACGTGGCCGTAGTACCATAACTGACGCTCCCACACCATGCAGGTCATGTGCCTCATTCGGGTCTCCATGAGCAACACAAAGTCAAACCAGCGATACCCAAGGTTTATCTGGAGAGACACACATGAAGGAGTCCAGTCTTCATCTCAGGTCACTGGATAGCCTCCATGTCTCACAGTCACATAGCAAGATAGGAAGCACCAAATGGCATATAACAGAACCATATGCATTGCATTTGTCATTCCAACAGGTGGCTTATCTCAAACATTAACACTGCTTTAATGAATCCCATTCCAAATGGCATTTCACAGAGACACATACATTGCATTTGTCATTCCAACAGATGGCTTATCTCAAACATTAACACTGCTTTAATGAATCCCATTCCAAATGGCATTTCACAGAGACACATGCATTGCATTTTTCATTCCAACAGATGGCTTATCTCAAACATTAACACTGCTTTAATGAATCCCATTCCAAATGGCATTTCACAGAGACACATGCATTGCATTTGTCATTCCAACAGGTGGCTTATCTCAAACATTAACACTGCTTTAATGAATCCCATTCCAAATGGCATTTCACAGAGACACACGCATTGCATTTGACATTCCAACAGATGGCGCATCACAGACATACAGTGGAACCTTGGGTCACAACCGTAATTCGTTCCAAAACTCTGGTCGCAACCCGATTTTGTCGTGACCCGAAGTAATTTCCCCCATAGGATTGTATGTAAATACAATTAATCCGTTCCGGACCGTACGGACTGTATGTAAATATATATTTATTTAAGATTTTTAAGCATAAAAATAGTTAATTATACCATAGAATGCACAGTGTAATAGTAAACTAAATGTAAAAACATCGAATAACACTGAGAAAACCTTGAACAGAGAAAACTAACATTGCAGGAGTTCACGCTAATAGCCTTACGAACCGCTCACTGTAAATACTTTTTTTAATGAGTTTTAAGCACAGGGAAAAAAATTAATATTTGAAAAATTTTTAATTTATACAAAAACTAACCATAAACAACCAAGAAAACTAACCTTGCATGAGTCGAGTTCTGGCATGAAGGAAGTGAGGAGGAACTGGGAGGAGAGGAGATTACAGTTTTGAGGTAAAGTCTGTGACGATGCGGGTTCGCTGAATGCTCCCATCTCGCTTCCGGGAGCCCGTAAACCCGTCACCGTCGGTAATGTTACCGATGAGCACGACAGTGAGGCACTACAATGGAGCAAGGGGATGGTGCAAAAAGTGCCAAGTGCTTTTATTAAAATCTACAAAACAACAATCAAAAACAAAGTCCAAATTAAATAAAGTGCAGTGCTTTCAGAATCCTTCAATAAATAAAAAATCCCATAAAAACAGAAGTGAAGTGGAGGTTAAAATCCAATAAGAAAAAAGTCTTCATTAAGTACAACGAGGTTAAAACAATGCTGGAAGCAGTCTCTCTTTAAAAACAAGCCTGGTGTATTCTTTAACTGGTGACCCTTACGTGGCCAGCCATCCTTCTTCTGGTCACTCCAGCTCCTTGATCGCTCAGCTGTCCTTCCTTCTTCCTTCTGGTCAAACACCCCTGCTTGGGCTCACTGTATAGCTGCCTACTTGTGAGCACGCACTCGCTCGCTCGCTCGCTCACACCAGTTCTTTCCACACTGCTTCCTGCTTACTTTCTCACTCCGCAACCTCCGTCTTTGTTTTCTTTTTCCTCCCTTTAGCCGCCGTGCACATCTATTTATGAAGAGGACATGGCAGCTGTAGCGCAGCGATTATTTATTTAAAACTGGCCTCTTGACGTGAGCTATGGACCCGCTATACCACAAAGTCCCTTTGCGCGATGCACGTCTGACCGAGAACAATGTACTGTACAGGGAGAGACTGACCACGTGCGTAAATCACCGCCGCATACGAACCGGAAGGGAAATGAAAAACAGAACAAAGAGTTCACAGCGAATGCACAGGGAGAGACCGAACACGTGCGGAAATCTATCGGCACGTACAAACCGCAAGGGAAACTGGCTTGTTCGTCACCCGAGTGTGTGGTTGTGAACAGATGCAAAAGTTGGGTGAATTTTTTGGTCGAAACCTGATTTGTATGTGGTCCGAGACATTCGTGACCCGAGGTTCCACTGTATTTTTAGTAATATTATATAAAAAAAATCCTGGGATGACACGAGACTTTTTAGCCTGGGATGAGACGTGACTTTTTCAGGGAGATACTTTTAAGTCCCGTGAAACGAGACTCTGTGCCAAGAGATTTAACCAGGCCCAGGGCCGGAAATAAAAGACAAAGAGTAGATGACAAAGTAAAATCTCGTAAAGAATTCAAAAGCGTTGGCGCAGTACACATGCAGAGCAGGTTAGAGATAATGAAAATGATAAAATCGAAAGTCTCCAAAAAATGATAGTAAAGATCACATTAATGCAAACAAACGGAAATTAATACTCGGTGAAATGACGGAACAGCAAAAAGAGATCTAATATATTGTTTGGATTTAAAATTTATATCGGAGACTTGCAGATCATCTAATATATGTTGCCATCAGGGAAAAGTAGTGTTTCTTCCAAAAGAAGAGGCCTATCCATGAGAATGAGAAGGTGAAATCCACAAACGCGAGCATCAGAGACGCGAAGTGGCTGGTGCGTAGCGCAGGCCGGGGGGTTGGTGAGCGAAGCGAGCAGGGGGCGAAGCCCTCCAGTTTAGTAATAAAATGCATTGCATTTTGCATTCCGATAGAGGGTTCATCACAAATATAAACAAAGCTTTTACAAATCTCATACCAAATGGCATATAAAAGGGACATATGCATTGCATTTGTCATTCCAGCAGATGGTGCATCACAGACATATTTAGTAATAAAATGCATTGCATTTTCCATTCCGGTAGAGGGTTCATCACAAACATAAACAATGATTTTACAAATTCCATACCAAATGGCATATAAGAGAGACATATGCATCACATTTGTCATTCCAACAGATGGCTTATTTCAAACATTAACACTGTTTTTACAAATTCCATATCAAATGGCATATAAGAGAAACATATGCATCACATTTGTCATTCCAACAAATGGTGGATCGCAAACATTTTTAGAAATAAAATGCATTGCATTTTTCTTTCCAATAGATGGCTTCACAAATATGAATGCTGCTTTTACAAATCCCATACCAAATGGCATATAATAGAGCCATGTGCATTGCATTTGTCATTCCAACAGATGGCAGGAAGCACCAGGACTCTAAAGACTCAGACACAGTGCTGATGGCCGTGCCCAAGAGGTCATTAAAGGCCTGGATGTTGGTTTTTATCAGGACACTCGCCAGCCCAGACACTCAGACTCCTCGCTCGGTCACTCAAGAGCTCTGATCAGAGCCTCCATTCACAAGACTGTAGTGTAAGCCATTTGGAAACAGACTGCTTTTAATTATCTAATTAATCAATATGTTAACTATTAAATAAAGAATCAATCAATCAAGTCATTAATTATCGCCATGTTTATAGCCTGCTTAATCCAGTTGAGGGTTGTCAAGGATACTGGAGCCTATCTAGCACAGGGCACAAGGCAGGAATAAAACCCTGGACTGGGTGCCAGCCCATTGTAGGGTGAACATACACACACACACACCAGGGCCAATTTAGAGTCATCATTTCACCAGACCTTCATGTCTTTGGATTGTTGGAGGAAACCGGAGTACCTGGAGGAAACCCACGAAGACACGGGAAGAACATACAAACTCCACAGAGGGAGAAGTCAGGATGCAAACCCTGGTCTCTTTACAGTGAGGCAACAGCATGAAAAGTGCGCCACCGTGCTACCCGTTCATTACAGTAATTATTTAATTAATTCTCTGTGCATTATTATCGCAAATTTTAATTTCCAAAATGACATGAGCTATGCGTTGCATTGCCTCCTTGAGATAGGAGTGAGTGCAGAAAACGTTTCAACTCTCCAGCTCGCTTGTCACTTTTAAGTAAGCTTCAAAAGGCCGGGCAACAGATTTGTCAAGTGTAATCAGGGTTAAAGTGGCCATTCGTTAAAAGTACATCCTGCAAGCTTAATTTGTCGGTTTGCTTTTTATTTGATTTCTTGCTCGCTCCCTTTTGACAGACAAAGCCAATCCCTGCTGCATTATTTATTAGGACTTCATTATTGCAGTTTCTTCAAAAGAACGCCTGCCTATTTGCCAAGATGTGGTCAGTTTGATCTGGCAATAAATTAAGCAATCAAACATACTACTACGTTGGGGACTATTTTGTATGGCAGAATTTCCATTCATCACTTTTCTTATTATTATTTGGGTGATGCTTTAATCCATGGCATCTTAAAATATTTCAAATACAATCAGTTACATTTCTTTAGATGTTCCAGTGGAAGTGACTTGCTCAGGGTCACACAGTGTCAGTGGTAGGATTTGAACCCACAACATCAGAGCTCCAAGCCTTAACTACTACGTGAGACTTCCCTCTAGGTATCCACCTTAATAAAAGGATAAGTGTCTGTGAGTCTGCCTGGTTTCGCTATGTCATTCTAAAATATGGCGCATCACAAACATTTTTGTAATAAAATTCATCACATTTGTCATTCCAACGGATGACACATCACAAAAATTAACACTGATTTTATCAAATCCCATACCAAAAGGTACAGTATATAAGAGAGACATACCAAATGGCATTGAAGAGAGATTGCATGGTGCATCACAGGTATATTTAGCAATAAAGTTTAATGGAATCTTGGAATGTGAGAGGATGCCTGAGAAGTGGAGAAGAAGTGTACTGGTGCCGATATTTAAGAATAAGGGGGATGTGCAGGACTGCAGTAACTACAGGGGGATAAATAATGAGCCACAGCATGAAGTTATGGGAAAGTGTAGTGGAAGCTCAGTTAAGAAGTGAGGTGATGATCAGTGAGCAGCAGTTTGGTTTCATGCCATGAAAGAGCACCACAGATGCGATGTTTGCTCTGAGGATGTTGATGGAGAAGTTTAGAGAAGGCCAGAAGGAGTTGCATTGCATCTTTGTGGACCTGGAGAAAGCTTGTGACAGGGTGCCTCAAGAGGAGCTGTGGTATTGTATGAGGAAGTCAGGAGTGGCAGAGAAGTACGTAAGAGTTGTACAGGACATGTACGAGGGAAGTGTGACAGTGGTGAGGTCTGTGGTAGGAGTGATGGAGGTGGGATTACATCAGGGATCGGCTCTGAGCCCTTTCTTATTTGTAATGGTGATGGACAGGTCGACAGACGAGATTACACAGGAGTCCTCGTGGACTGTGATGTTTGCTGATGACACTGTGATCTGTAGTGAGAGTAGGGAGCAGGTTGAGGAGACCCTAGAGAGGTGGAGATATGAGAGGAGAGGAATGAAGGTCAGTAGGACCACCAAGACAGAATACATGTGTGTGAATGAGAGGGAGGGCAGATGAATGGTGAGGATGCAGGGAGTAGAGTTGGCAAAGGTGGATGAGTTTAAATACTTGGGATCAACAGCAGAGAGTAACGGGGATTGTGGAAGAGAAGTGAAAAAGAGAGTGCAGGCAGGGTGGAGTGGGTGGAGAAGAGAGTCAGGAGTGATTTGTGACAGACGGGTATCAGCGAGAGTGAAAGGGAAGGTCTACAGGACGGTAGTGAGACCAGCTATGTTATATGGGTTGGAGATGGTGGCACTGACCAGAAAGCAAGAGACAGAGCTGGAGGTGGCAGAGTTAAAGATGATAAGATTGGCATTGGGTTAGAAATGAGGACATTAGATGGTCAGCTCAGGTGGGACGGTTTGGAGACAAAGTCAGAGAGGCGAGATTGCGTTGGTTTGGACATGTGCAGAGGAGAGATTAGGGGTATATTGGGAGAAGGATACTAAGGATAGAGCTGCCAGGGAAGAGGAAAAGAGGAAGGCCTAAGAGAAGGTTTATGGATGTGGTGAGAGAGGACATGCAGGTGATGGGTGTAACAGAACAAGATGATGAGGACAGGAAGATATGGAACAAGATGATCCGCTGTGGCGACACCTAACGGGAGCAGTCGAAAGAAGAAGAAGTTAAATGATGTTGAGTGCTGTTTGATGTGAGGAAAAAAATTAATTTCACTTCCTTAGTGTCATGTTTACCACTGGGAAAAAGAGCAAAAAACAACAAGAAAAAAATGTTCTTCCATGCAATAGAAGCCTGTGCCACACCTCAAGACCCTTCTACCGCCCAAGACAACCACGGTTATCATATGCGCTGCCGATCCCTAGAATGGCCACCAAAAAATAAACTAGTAAACCAGAGAACCAGTGACCAACACTACTTTTCTACTTGTCACACAACACAAGTACGGAACACAACTATAGAAATGAATACCAGCAAGGAATAAGATAGATAGATAGATAGATAGATAGATAGATAGATAGATAGATAGATAGATAGATAGATAGATAGATAGATAGTGCTATCTGGTAATCTGGTAATTTTATGACAGGGTTCCGGGGAAGTGGCCCCAAACCAGTTTGGCAAGTGATTCTCTGCAGGGTTCTCTCAATAAACCCCAGGAAAGCCAAATTACCTAACTGGCAAGCATCAGCTCAACAAATGGTATTGGGGGGCAGGTGTGAAACCCATTGTGTCGCACCGGAATTCTATTGGTCTAAAGTTGCCTGTTTGGTTTGAAATCAGAATCCATTAAGTACCACAAAACACCATTTGGCTGAAGGTTTTGGACAAAGAGAGTCAATACATTTGTAGCGGGGCTACATAGTTATAGTGTTGTCAAATGTTAGTACTACGTGCGTCTTGTTTCCATCGTCCCGTTTGCTGTTTATGTGTGTGTCAGTGAATGCCGTCCACGTAAAGGGGGACAAATGATGGAAGGAGACCGCAGCCCCAAACCTGGAAAACACCTGTTCACTATCAATTAATTACATCCGTCACAGGACTATTTAAGCAATCAGGAGGGAATAGCCAGGAGAGAAAGGAGAGGAGAAAGAAGGAGACCATTTTTTCACAACCACGGATCAACTTACCTGCTGTTTTTTCACGTCGCGCTTTTACAATAGTTTGTTTTTCATTCCGCCGGACTGTCTTCCATCCCTCATCTGCAGAGACCCCGGGGTCGGATCGTCATCCACCACGGCTGAGGAATCACAGTGAGGTTGCTCCAATTGCCGGGAAAATAAAACAGCTCACTTATCTCTGGTTCAGTCATCCGTATTCAGGACAGTTTTTATAACCGGATTCATTCCGTATATCATTCATTGTTGTTATTCGTTGTTTGTCATATGTTACAGGGGCAAGGGAGGGTTTGTTGTATTTATATATGGTGGTGTCTCATTGTTGCTGTGGTGGAGGGATATTTATATTTATATATATATATATATATATATATATATATATATATATATATATAGTGTCACGGATGAGCGGGGACACTGCCCGGCCGGGACGCCTGGACAGTCCCCGAGTTGGACAATACTTCTCCTCAGCCACGAGAGGACTGCCACCCAGGCCTAATTGGGGGCCACAGGAATGGAGCCAGGACACTCACCACTGTGAGAAGACGTGGCCACCGCCAGGGGGCGCCCGGTCAGTTAGGGAGTCCTGGATGGCAGCACTTCCGCCACACCAGGAAGTGCTGCCGGAAGTAATCCCAAGGGCACCCAGTGTACTTCCAGGTGCTCTCCTGACACTTCTGCCACACCAGGAAGGGATGTCAGGGGGAGAACCTGGGGCTCATCCGGGTCATAATAAAAGGGGCCGCCTCCCTCCACTAAGAGAGCCAGAGTTGGGAGGAAGAAGACGAAGCTTGTGAGGAGGGCGAGAGGAGGTCGAAGGTGAAAGAGAAGAAGAAGAGAAAGAAGAAGAAGAAGAGAGAAAGAGAAAGAGAAGAAGAAAGAGTTGGTGAAGGAAGGCATTGTGGTGCAAAGAGGAAATAAAGATGGGTGTTTTGGACATTCTGGTGTCTGTCTGTCTGTGTCTGGGGGTATGCTTTCCACAATATATATATATATATATATATATATATATATATATATATATATATATTTCTATTTTGTTTTTGTCTTGTTTCATTTAATACAATTAATCAGTTTAATTTTACATACCTGCTTTTCTGTTGTGCTTATATTTACACCGTCGATTGTGGGGAAAAGCTTAATTTGTTAGAGGTACGGCTTGACAGTTAGATTCAAACTCAGTAAATTATCCAGGCCACAGATCTTGGAGGTGTAGCTGCCAGCTGGGTAAGGGGTCAGCCGTTACACATTTGCTTGCTTTATCCCTCCCTCTCTCTCTCTCTCATACACACCATCAGGATGAAGGAGCATCACACACACCATGACCTGAAAAGGACAACACAATGAAGAGCGCAGCTCGGCAGCCATATTGAGACAGGCATACGGCCTGTTCTGAAGAAAGCTGACCACAACTGACGCCTTAACTAGAGACATTTTAAGTAACTAACAACTCTGTGTGCCACCTGAAACTACACACCAGCATTTATCAGGTTGTATGGTTGCCAATATTCACTTGTATTTTGCATATTGTTATTATTTATGAATATTATCAGTAATACATTATTTAAAGTGTAACTTAACTCCTGCTTGTCTTTTATTACACCTAATTGCCTGAGGTTATATATGTAGAAGGAAGGTGGGGAGAAGTTATATGGTACAATACCTTATATACAGTGGTAAATCAGTGAGATTTAAGGCATTCTGACAAAGGCTACACATTAATAACACAAAAGAGGAAAGCAGAGAAACAGAGAATTCTACCAAGACAAAACAAGTGCCAAAATGTAAACGTAGATACAGTAGAAAAGGTGTGTGTAGCGTCCACTGCTGTGCTGATGAAGATTTAGTACACGTCCTTCCTGTGACGCGTTTCGAGGTGGTCACCAATGCAAAACCCAGGACAGCTCAAGTGCAGTTTTCTTCCATTCTATTCTGTGCCTTGCACATGAGAGGGTAGAATGTCAATGCCTGATCCACACAATCAACGCGCCCCTTGTATTATTGTAGGCTGCCACAGTGTAAGGCTAAATGACTTCCACATTCCACCTGCCCCGAACATTGACAGCTGCCGTGTTCTGGATTGTGCTTATGGGGGGCTAACGTTTTACTTATCCTTGCACTCAATGCCCATATATCACACAGCTACCCACTGACATGTCACGTGACCAAATTCACCAGGTATGTCACAGTAATTCAATCGTACCATGCCATATCATGAATCTGTGTCATCGTCTGATGACCAATTACAATACAATGCAATACAATTCATTTTTGTATAGCCCAAAATCACACAAAAAGTGCTGCAAGGGCTTTAACAGGCCCTGCCTCTTGACAGCCACCCAGCCTAGTCTCTCTAAGAAGCCAAGGAAAAAAATGGAAGAAACCTTGGGAAAGGCTGTTCAAAGAGAGAACCCTTACCAGGTATGTTGGGCGTGCAGTGGGTGTCAAAACAAAGGGGGTCAATACAATACAATACAACACAATACACAGAACAGAACACAAGTAATCCTCAATACAATATAATAGTGCAATAGAAATATTACAAGTACAGAGCAGAGTTCAACAGTAGATGATATTCTACAATATGATTTGGATTTGTTTAGAGTCCTGGAGACCTTGGCCATCAAGCTGCCTCCCCCATTTGGCCATTCCACAGCTGAATCAGCACTGGACCAGCCAATCTGATGAAAGGACCCCTCTACCTGACGATTCATGCGATCCTTCATCAGAGATGACTTTATCTTCAGCAGGCAAAAACAACTTGGCAGGTGGGCCGTGGCACCAAGTACCACATTTGAGTACCGAGAAGAGAAACAGAATAGGTGAGGGTTAAAACAAATTCTAACTATCATGTTAGTTATGTTTTAGTGCTAATGACTAACAACAGAGATGCAATCTGCACAGTTAATCAGCAGCTCTAGTCAGGGTGTACTAAACTGAAGTTGTGAGTCTTCAGCCGGGATTTGAAAGCTGAGACCGTTCACTCACCAACTTCGTAGCTCTGCTGCTTGTGTATGGGGAAGCGAATGTACAATTTAAACAGATTGTTATTTTCATGAGAATTGTTACATATGCATAATAGCACTAACTATTTTACATTACAGTGAGTAATTAATTATAGTAAAAAATAGTAAAATGTAATTAATTGAAAGAAAATGATGTTTCATGTTGCATTAGAGGTATTCATTGCGTTATATATTTTCGTTCTGTTTGGCTTTGAAATTAATATTCAAATTCTTTTTAAACTTACACTTTTACTGTAAAACTTCAGTAAAACAATATTTGGAATTAACTTTTCGTCAATATCGCATTGAGTTTTGATTCTGTGACAACGCAACGTATAACTGCCCGTGAGTGAATATCGTTTCTTTCTCTCTAATAAATAAACCGACTTTTTCAAATGTTTGTCCCTGTGATTTGTTAATTGTTATAGCAAAAGCTATTCTAACGGGAAACTGTAAACATTTTAATATGAATGGCATATCAAGATCTCCTTTGGTGTCTAATGTTATCCCCTGAAGATGTACTACATTACCTTTCTTGTTGCTTGTTAAAATTATACATGTCAGAATTGTTCGACCAATCTATATATATATAAAAGTGCAATTTGTATATTTATTACTATTCGGTTTGTTATTATTTTCTCTCTTCTTGTCTTTTTGTCTTTTTAACTCTTATTCCTCACACTGAGTCGATTGCACCTTCAATTTCGTTGTTCCTTTGTAAAAGTGACAATGACAATTAACCTTCATTTTTGCAGCTTTATTCATATATACGGGTGGCTGCCCCAAACCTCTTACTGTTAAAGTGTGGTGCTGTGAGGTGCTTCTGGTCACACAAGCTGGTGACCCTCAGAAACGTGTCTTCTGATTGGCTGGTGACTTTCGGTCTGCCAGATCTCGTCCTATCTGAGTTTTCTCCCAGTTTCCAATTGCCTTTGGATTGTGTAGGACAGGGGTCACCAACTCCGGTCCTGGAGGGCTCCAGTGGCTGCAGGTTCTCATTCTAACCCCTTTCTTAATCAGTGACTTGTTTTTGCTGCTAATTAACTTATTTTGAATTCATTTTAATCAGCTTGCTCTTGAAGACTCAAGCCCCTTGTTTCTATCTATCTCATATAGTGCTTTTTCTATCTATCTATCTATCTATCTATCTATCTATCTATCTATCTATCTATCTATCTATCTATCTATCTATCTATCTATCTATCTATCTATCTATCAAAATTCTTTTCACATTTGAAACGGCCACACGATATGGAAATTATGTATGAAACGGAAATTACGTATGACCATACGATATGGAAATTACGTATGAAACGGAAATTACGTATGACCACACGATATGGAAATTACCTATGACCACAGAACATATTATAATACAGGAACTAATAACTTCGTTTGTGGACAGCATTTTTATATCGTCTTTACGAATTGTTATTATTTGTGTGAGAGTTATTTTATTGATTATTGAAAACAAGTAAACACAAAAACGCCGATCTATCCCATAGAAGTGCACCCTGCGTCACCCTCTCCCAGCCCTTCTCTCTGGACTACAGCACTGAGCCGTCCGCCGCCAGGCATGTTCTGACAAGAGAGGTTTTATTTATTCGTCCACGTCACTGTCGCAGAAACTGCCACATTGTAACTTTTTTTTTTTAGTTGGCAGTACTTGATAGTAGAAGAGATGAGGAAAACAGCTTTTCGTCTTTCTACTTTTTAACTGCGCCAAGCTGTAAACGCTGGGAGGTGTGGAATGTCAGGCTGCTCCTCCGAGTCGAGAGCTTCACAGTTTCGGGCAGCGTCCTCTCTTCTCACACTGTTTGTGACACTTTAAGTCCCCCGTCGACTCCTGGGAGAGTGGAAATCTTTGCAAATGAGTGTAATCGACGCCCATCGAAGCAGGACTCTGTTTGTAAATTGCCCTGCACAACTACTTACTGTCTCTTAAGGTAAGTTCAGGTCACTAAAACCACCACAACATTCAAGGTTGCTTTTGCGATTAATTATTTTAATAAGTAAATCACAGGCATGCAGTGCAAGGTTGTCAGGCAGAAATTTGGATGATCACATAGAAAATGTAATTTCTATACCATAGCGGTTGTGTAGCACCTTTCACAAGGGATCTACTACTTACCTGTTGTGTTATAGCGCCTTTAAAATGTAGTTTATCCAAAACCACTCCAGTAGTGTTCAATGTATCTTTACTTCTTAAATGTTAATGTCTTACTGTTGTGGAATAGGGCGACCCGGACACAGGCAAGCAGACACGACTACGTCCATCACCACACGTTTATCTACATACGCTACTATATACAGTCAATAAGTGCGCCAATGCCAGTTCCCCACAGTCCCAACAGTCCAGGCTTCCTTCAGCCATCTCTTCTCTTCTCAGCACACTATTTACACTGGGCCTCTCAGCCCACCTCCTTCTCTGACCTCGTCCACCTCCTCACTCGACTCCAGCCTTGATTGTCGGGAGGTGGACCCTTTTATAGGCAGCAGAATGCCGACCACACCCAGCCACCTGTGACACTGTTTAATAACTTATAGACTACATTTTATTTTTTTCCCTTACACTCAGTGAGTGAAGCCACTGGGTAATCAGCTAGTTCTGAATACAGATAATCTTGTCCTATTACACAGCCCATCACTTACACATAAATTACGCAATAACATTACGATACATCCTTCTTTCAACAGTAATTCAGTAATGGAAGACCGGACGGTGTTAATGGTTGTAGTTATTCTTTGGGATATTGTAAGCTGATGTTTTCATCTTCCGCACCATCACCACCAACTGTTTTAGCTTAGTCTATTAATACGCATTGAACCAATTTGCCGTGTAACCGATCGACAATTTTCGCTTTAATTCATTTGACTTTGTTTCTAGGTGCTAGGATTGCCCGTGTACTCATTTCTTATGTTGATAACTCTTGGGGATGAAATTCTTCATTAAGATTTGGACATAATAAGTCTTCTTTTATTGGGAACTTAAAGTGAGGAAAACTTAAAAATGTATAAGAGCTGAGAGCTCAGGAACTGTGTCTGACAAAAGCATTCACACCAATGAGAGGTGAGATGACCTCGGGCGTGGGCCGTTAACTGGAAATGGTGGAGAGGAGGGCGGGACTTCTTAAAATCTCTTGGCAAAAGTCTCATCTTGTGGGACTTGAAAAATTCTCTTGGGAGTAGTCTCGTCTTGTCTGGTCTCAAGATTTTTTTTTATAATAGACAGATATATTTATCGATTTTGATTCTTTTTCATTTGGGGACATGTAATTCACTGGAAATATTATTCACTTTTTTTTTTGGTTTTCGGGAAATTGCTTTTGTGTTAGGACTATGTTAAAAATCCCACCTGATATTGTTTGTCCGTGCACCTGTAAATAGACAGATAGACAGAGACAGATAGATAGATAGATAGATAGATAGATAGATAGATAGATAGATAGATAGATAGATAGATAGATAGATAGATAGATAGATAGATAGATAGATAGATAGATAGATACTTTATTAATCCCAAGGGGAAATTCACAATATAATATATGTAGTAATAGGACTACTATTCCCATGATGCTTTGCAGTATGCCCAGGATGTTGGAGGGTAGGGAACTTCCTGCTGCTTGTTGAATAAACGTTTTTCTAAGGTTGCAACTCCGAGTCCCGCGTCCTCATTATACATGGTGTCAGAAGCTACGAACTGTAAGTCTCCAGTCTGTTTTAAAAGTTTGGAAGATGTTGTTATTACCGTCGCAGGACAGATGAGAGGTTGTGCGCACAGCTGTGTCAGGAAGAATCAGCTGGTGTGAGTGAGAGTCGCTGCGAGGCACATGCAGCCGGCTGGGAGATGAGAGACACCATTTAGAAGAGGAATTGTGCGGTTTCTGGGAAGCTAAAGACTGTTAAACGTGCATCAGGAGATTAAAGGTACACTTGTGAAAAAAAAAAAGAAAAAGAAAAGACGACTAAAGCTAAAAGGAGGAGGTGTAGTAATAGGACTACTATTCCCATGATGCTTTGCGGTATGCCCAGGATGTTGGAGGGTAGAGAACTTCCTGCTGCTTGTTGAATAAACGTTTTTCTAAGGTTGCGACTCCGAGTCCCGCGTCTTCATTATACAATATCCATCCATCCATCCATTTTCCAACCCGCTGAATCCGAACACAGGGTCACAGGGGTCTGCTGGAGCCAATCCCAGCCAACACAGGACACAAGGCAGGAACCAATCCCGGGCAGGGTGCCAACCCACCGCAGGACACACACAAACACACCCACACACCAAGCACACACTAGGGCCAATTTAGAATCGCCAATCCACCTAACCAGCATGTCTTTGGACTGTGGGAGGAAACCGGAGCGCCCGGAGGAAACCCACGCAGACACGGGGAGAACATGCAAACTCCACGCAGGGAGGACCCGGGAAGCGAACCCAGGTCCCCAGATCACCCAACTGCGAGGCAGCAGCGCTACCCACTGCGCCACCGTGATTATACAATATATATTAATTAATTAATTATAATAATATATTCACAAATAAAACCAATTTTTCTTTTTCAAATACCATCTTCTTGTGTCTGTGACTCCTTGTCTAATACCTCTCATGTCTGATCCTCATCGGACTCGAACGACAAGACACCCAGTGTGTAGTCTGGTGCCATCCATCCCACTACAGGGGGTGTCACACTACATGTCTCTTACTGTGTCCACTTCCTTCTTTACCATTAAGTTATAAAACTATCTGACCATGTTAACTAATAGCACCATGAGTTCCGTGGATGACAAAATAGATGCATTAAAGTTATAAACTACTGGTACAACACAGAGAGTATGTACACATTAGAACAATCTGGACGAGAACAGGCCATTCAGCCCAACAAAGCTCGCCAGTTCTCTCCACTCAATTCTTCTATAAAAACATCAAGTTGAGTTTTGAAAGACTCTAAAGTCCTACTGTCTACCACACTACTTGGTTGCTTATTCCATGTGTTTGTGGTTCAATGTATGAAGAAAAACTCTGTAGCGGGGCCACATAGTTAGTGTTAAATGTCAGTTCTGAGTGCGTCTCGTTTCATTGTCCCATTTACTGTTTATGTGTATCAGTTAATGCCATCCCCGTAAAGGGGGACGGATGATGGAAGGAGACCACAGCCACAAACCTGGAAAACACCTGTTTACAATTAGTGAATCACAGCCGTCACAGGACTATTTAAGCCAGCAGGAGGAGAAGGAAGGAGAGAGGAGAGAAGGAGATTTTTTTCACATTCACGACCACGAGCCAACTGTACCTGTTATTTTCCACATCGCGCATATCCATCCAGTTTGTTTTTCCATCTGCCGGATTTGCTTCAAGGACCTCACCACGAGAGACCCCGGGGTTGGACTTAATCATCCACCACACACCGAGGATTCACGGTGAGGCTGCTCCATTTTTTCCGGGGAGAATCAAACGTCTGAATTTCACTAATTCAGTCAACCGCTTTCAGGACAGTTTCTTTATTACCGGACTCAAGTTCACAAGCATTCAGTTTATCAGTCATTGTTGTTATTCGTGTTGTGTGTTTATATGTTACAGGGACAAGGGAGGGTTTTTGTTGTATATATATTGGTGGTGTCTTGTTATTGCTGGGGTGGAGGGATATTTATATTTATATGTTTCTATTTTTTGCATGTCTTGTTTCACTTAATACATTTAATCCGTTTAAATTTTACATCCTGTTGTTGTGTACTTATCTTTTCATCGTCGATTGTGGGGGAAAAGTTTAATTGGTTAGAAGTACGGCTTGATAATTAGATTATTTCTCAGTAAATCATCCAGGCCACAGGTCTTGGAAGTGTAGCTGCCGGCTGGGTAAAGGGGTCGGCCGTTACAACTCCCCAATGTTTGTGTGAAATTTACCCTATAGAAAATTGTATTCTTAAAATTGGTGATTTACACGTACTAGAAAAGTATTATAAGCACATGGTGTCACACACACGTGTTTAGGAGATAACTAAAGGGCTTGAGTACATGTAATTCTACGCCCGGACCAGAGGTTGGCGAAGTGCACTAATTCTCCCTCTCGATCTTTTACAGACCATTCTAGGGAAATCCCGCCCGGCTATTGGTTCAGCCAACTACGTCACTTCCGCTTCTGATGACATCACTTCCCCTACTGGCCTTTAAAGCTGCCATCTTGTGGATAATAAGGCAGTTCGATTTTGGACTCGATTGTGTGAACATGTCACACAATGACCCGGGAAAAATTATATGGGTGGCTGCCCCAAACCTTTGCAGTGTCTGATGGTCATTCTTCTTACAATGGGAAAGTAAGCATTGTTTTATACTAAGCATTAAACATGTGAGTTTTAGGATTAAAAAGGATCCTGTTTACATATTCTGTAGTATTTTGTATGAGCTAAAAACTACCAATAGTTCACAAGCCAGAGGTCGGATGTGCTGGACAGTCGAGAGGATGGGCACCTCACTTAGAGAGGGAATGTGAACTCTTTGGCTGTAAATCATGGTAATAAGCGCTATGATAGTAGGGGGAGAGAATGGCCCTTATCAAACAGAAAAAATTGACAGAGTGGGGTTTGACTCCCCCTCAACTAAGAATTATTGGTGAAATTAATTAGAGGCAGGATTAGAACAATGTAATGTTAGGAGTTAGAAGAGGAAGCATAATGACTGAAATGATAAGAATTGTAATAAAAGT
Source organism: Erpetoichthys calabaricus (assembly GCF_900747795.2). NCBI lineage: Eukaryota > Metazoa > Chordata > Cladistia > Polypteriformes > Polypteridae > Erpetoichthys > Erpetoichthys calabaricus. Next base: position 53,686,166 of record NC_041404.2, read on the forward strand.
AAAAGGTGCCTATGGCTGGACGCTCATTATTCCATCTGAGTTGAGTCTGTATGTGCACCATGTAATAAATCTTGATTCTGCTGCCTGTCCTGAGACTTTGAGTACTTTCTTTGGGGCTGAGAGAGCCCGTGCCTGCCTGCTTCAACAACCCTTAGCAAGTTTCCAACCTTGTCCCCGTGTTCATTAAAAGTCTTGGGTAAAAATAGAACTACTTTTATGTATTAAAATATTAGAACAATCTAGACGAGAACAGGCCATTCAGCCCAACAAAGCTCGCCAGTCCTATCCACGTAATTCTTCTAAAAAAACATCAAGTCCAGTTTTGAAGGTTCCGAAAGTCTTACTGTCTACCACACTGTTTGGTCGCTTATTCCATGTGTCTGTGGTTCTCTGTGTACAGAAAAACTTCTTAACGTTTGTGTGAAATTTACCCTTAACAAGTTTCCAGCTATGTCCCCGTGTTCTTGATGACCTCATTTTAAAGTCACCGTCTCGATCCACTGGACTAATTCCCTTCATTATTTTAAACACTTCAATCATATCTGCTTTTGACCTCCTTTTTCTTAAACTGTAAAGGCTCAGCTCTTTTAATCTTTCCTCATAACTCATCCCCTGTAGCCCTGGACTCAGCCCAGTCACTCTTCTGTGGACCTTCTCTAGTGCAGCTATGTCCTTTTTGTAGCCTGGAGACCAAAACTGCACCCAGGACTCCAGATGAGGTCTCACCAGTGTGTTATAAAGCTTGAGCAGAACCTCCTTGAACTTCCTAATGTTTGTGTGTCCCTCTGTTCCTGTTAAACTAATTTTAAAGTCGATCCACTGGACTAATTCCTTCATAATTTTAAACACTTCAGTCAGGTCTCCTCTTAATCTTCTTTTGCTTAAACTGTAAAGGCTCAGATCTTTTAATCTTTCCTCATAACTCATCCCCTGTAGCTCCAGACTCAGCCTAGTTGCTCTTCTCTGGACCTTTTCTAGTGCTGCTATGTTCTTTTTGTAACCTGGAGACCAAAACTGCACGCAGAACTCCAGATGAGGTCTCACCAGTGTGTTATAAAGTTTGAGCAGAACCTCCTTGAACTTCCTAATGTTTGTGTGAGTTTTCAAGTGTGTCCCTCTGTTCCTGTTAAACTAATTTTAAAGTCGATCCACTGGACTAATTCCTTCATAATTTTAAACACTTCAGTCAGGTCTCCTCTTAATCTTCTTTTACTTAAACTGTAAAGGCTCAGCTTTTTAATCTTTCCTCATAACCCATCCCCTGAAATCAGCCTAGTCGCTCTTCTCTGGACCTTCTCTAGTGCTGCTATGTCCTTTTTGTAGCCTGGAGACCAAAACTGCACACACGACTCCAGATGAGGCCTCACCAGCGTGTTATAAAGCTTGAGCAGAACCTCCATGGACTTGTACTCCACACATCAAGGCGCTATATAACCTAACATTCTGTTAGCCTTCTCAATGGCTTCTGAACACTGTCAGGAAGTCGATAGCTTAGAGTCCACCGTGACTCCTAAATCCTTCTCATAAGGTGTACTCTCGATTTTCCGACCACCGATTGTGTATTCAAACCTAACATTTTTACTTCATATGTGTAATACTTTACATTTACTGACATTAAATTTCATCTGCCACAAATCTGCCTAAGCCTGTAATGCTATCCAATCCTTCTGTAATGAAATAACGGATTCCAAATTATCTGCCAATCCACCTATCTTGGTATCATTTGCAAACTTAAGCAGTGCATATGAGACAGGAGAGCCAAAAAAGGTTTAGGACAGCCTCCCATATAATTGATATAATTGATCCCGGCTGCAAAATGATTAATTTTGTGTACAATTGTGTACAAATTGGAGTCCAAAACAGTACTGACTGGTGAAGTTGAGATGGAGGGTTTTGAAAGTGCGGAACCAGAAGTGATGTCATCGTGCTCATGACTGGAAATGGTGTCTTCTGGACCGGAAGTGACGTGATCGGGCTCGTGACCGGAAGTGATGCCGTCTGGACTGGAAGTGATGTCATCAGGCTCGAGACCGGATGTGACGTTAAAAAAGTCAGGCAAAATTTCCCGTAACAGGTCTGCAGTAGAAAGAGATAAAGTATCAGTGCACTTCATCATCCCCTGGTCTGGTGTGGAATTACCTTCCTTTGAGCCCTTTAGCTGCCTTCCATGCACACATGTGTGACACCAGCTTGTTACTTATATTCCTATCAAAATCATTTATATCTATTAAAAATAGCAGCGGCCCCAGCACTGACCCCTGCTGGTCACCACTCTGAACATCGGCCAGTTCTGATGAGGTTCCTCGTACCATCACCCTCTGCTTCCTGTGTCTGAGCCAATTCTGCATCCATCTACACACCACACCCTGAGCTGCCACTACTTTTAGTTTGAATATAGATTAGTTTACTTTATTTCTGTTATAAATTATTAGATCACAAGAGAGGACGCTTTCAATGTAAACTGCATCAGTTCCTTAGTTAGTTAACTTGCTTTAAGGTTTGTGTAAATTCCTTTGTAAATGAGTTCATTTCTAGTTCATCATGATTTGTTTATGCAAAATTAAAAAAAAAAACAAAACAATATAAGCAGTCTGCAGTTTCTAAAAATGCTGATTTTATTCTCCAGGACAAAGCTAAAATGCCTAAACCGAGAATCTTTCCTATTTCACTCTGGTTCTGATGCTAAACACTAAACCAAAAATCAAAGTCAAAGCCAGTAAAAGGGGGTATTTTCCGTACGTCGCTTAAATCATCTGAGATCAGATGCCTCATCTTGGATGAGTTAATGCCGGTGACACTCATCCGGGATAGGTTGGTTTTTCAAACGCAGCTGTGTATCAGATTAGTCGAGCTGGATCTAATCATCCGAGATGAATGCGTGCGCCCGCGCTGATTGAAAAGCCCATATACAGTAATCCCTCCTCCATCGCATGGGTTGCGTTCCACAGCCACCCGCGAAATAAGAAAATCCGCGAAGTAGAAACCATATGTTTATATGGTTATTTTTATATTGTCATGCTTGGGTCACAGATTTGCGCAGAAACACAGGAGGTTGTAGAGAGACAGGAACGTTATTCAAACACTGCAAACAAACATTTGTCTCTTTTTCAAAAGTTTAAACTGTGCTCCATGACAAGACAGAGATGACAGTTCTGTCTCACAATTAAAATAATGCAAACATATCTTCCTCTTCAAAGGAGTGCGCGTCAGGAGCACAGACTGTCAGAAAGATAGAGAAAAGCAAACAAATCAATAGGGCTGTTTGACTTTTAAGTATGCAAAGCACCGCCGGTACAAAGCTGTTGAAGGCGGCAGCTCACACCCCCTCCGTCAGGAGCAGGGAGAGAGAGAGAGAGAAAAAACAAACAGTCAAAAATCAATACGTGCCCTTCGAGCTTTTAAGTATGCGAAGCACCGTGCAGCATGTCGCTTCAGGAAGCAGCTGTACAGAAGGTAGCAACGTGAAGATAATCTTTCAGCATTTTTAGACGAGCGTCCGTATCGTCTAGGTGTGCGAACAGCCCCCCTGCTCACACCCCCCTACGTCAGGATCAGAGAAAGTCAGCGCAAGAGAGAGAAAAGTAAGTTGGGTAGCTTCTCAGCCATCTGCCAATAGCATCCCTTGTATGAAATCAACTGAGCAAACCAACTGAGGAAGCATGTACCAGAAATTAAAAGACCCATTGTCCTCAGAAATCCCCGAACCAGCAAAAAATCCGCAATATATATTTAAATATGCTTACATATAAAATCCGCGATAGAGTGAAGCCGCGAAAGGCGAAGCGCGATATAGCGAGGGATCACTGTATATTGAGTCTAGAAAACATGATCAGCAAGTCTCTGATAGGCTGTAACAAAATGACGAAAGAACGGGCGCATTTTTTTTTCACACAAGCGGAGACAAGACCTTTCATTCGAAGGACATGAAGAATTTCAAGATTTAATATGCATAAGGGGTAACACTACAAAAGCAGCCCAAACCAGAAAAGACGGCTGGCAAAAAGTGGCCGACAAATTAAATGCGTGTGCATTGTACTTACTGAAAGCAGCGTTTCATTTCCTGTGTGTCAGATTAATTATTATTTAATATGTCATAATTCCAGATCAAACGTGAGCACAAGGAGAACACGGGAACAAGTTAAAGTGAAGTACAAGAATATACTTCAAACTGGTAAATATTGGTATATAACTATTTAAAGAATTCTTGACATAAAGAATCATATATAATGTAAAGAACATTAATTTTAAAGCTAATAAGAAGGCAGACAAGCAAAAAACAGCTGGAGGTCCATGCGGTCCAGACCTAACCCCTGCAGAAGAGTTGGCTCTCCAGCAAAATGCCCATCGCTCTGTTTCTGAGGGCATTCCAGGGGGAAGCTCCTCCTCAGAACCAGTGGCAGGATGCAGTGGTCACTTCATTTCAGGTAAAGGATGGTCATTGCATATATTTGTCCCCCATGTGTGCCATAGGTATGTTCCATATAGCCCTCTTTTTTTGTTGGGTCAGTTGCAGGGAATGTCATATCCCTTGAACCTGTGTCTGACCAACGAGATATTGACGAAGGTCAAATATTTGATGAAGACACTGTGTCTGACTATTCATCAGGAGGAGAGGTACATTTTCCAAATAATGTTTGATCAAACTCCACTCTGATCAGTCCCATGTGCCCCAATCACATTTGGAAATCCCGGTAATGAGAATGTTAGGCTGATTGTGAGATTCTTCATGGAACTGTGGGTGTTTTAGCCTGTGTATTACCTACCTGCAATGGCATGAAACGCCTCTTTTATTGTGTGCACACGCAGGTGTCCAGGAAACACTATGAAAACCCGAAAGAAATATTTCAGAGCCAAACAGACTTTACGAATTGCCTGGCAAACTGCACTTTTAGTTAGATTTTCTACAGTATATAAAAAGTGCCGCTTGTAAAAAACCTCAAAGCAATGCATACTGTCTGTGTGGTTGTGAGAGCCCGACTTCGCCGAGTTTGACTTCGAATATAAGGTGCTAATAAATCTTTGAGGTACAATATTCCCCCTCGGCTAAAGTAGTATCTTTCGAAAAGAATTTCCTCCAGGAGCAATAAAGGATCTTGCCAATCGCGCAAACCCCTCTCTATATGAAATTCTCTTCTTATAATTTGCGTACCGATATCAATTGGTCGCTCATTCATGAACGGCGAAGCCATGACTGAATGAATTCCACGCATGGACACTGATTACGTGTGTGAGCTAATCCTTGTTTACGTAGAACAAACCCGCTCCGAGCAGCTTTGAGGATTTGGATGTGTTGCTATGACAACACTCCCAGCAAGAGTTTCGAAAAACCGACAGATCCAGGATCAGGCTAAATTGTCAACAATTACATCCGGCTAAACGACTAATCCACGTACGAAAAATACCCCCCCAAGGGTCTAAAATATGAACAATGAGTGATAAAAATAATCACGCAGCAAACTCTATAGGTTTATTCGCAGACTTGGATGACTGGTGTCAAAATTGACACATAATTGGAAAGACGTGACTGACTTCCAGATGCTGGTTACATCTCTTAAATGCACTTTGTCAATTAAAGAAGTGTGGGATTACCGTATATACAGGGTGGTCCAGATCTAATTAAACAACTGTCCGACTGACAACCGTCTCCCCACCATTTTGGAATGCAGGGCAGGTGCTGCCATCTATCAGCAACAAAACGAATTTTAAGTGAAATCTGTATGTGCAGGGCAGGTGCTGTGAATTCTCTGTGTAATAAACTTAATACGTTATAGCGTAATGAAAATTGCATAATTAGATCTGGACCACCCTATACTCGCGGATAAGTTGGGACTTGATTTTACCGTATAATTTCCGATATTTTATAATGTCGATCATATAAGTCGAATGCAGAAAACTGACGCTATTGGTCCAAGAGATTATGCCAGCGCCCACCAGAAAGAGTAACCACGGGGTACACAGCCTTTTTTCTTCTATGTATTGTGCCCACGTGACCACATGATAATACCTGAACTATTCCAAAGTGACGTTTGCACTGATTTGTGTTTTTTGTATCTAACACCCTCAAACACCTTTATCGTAAGAGCATCCCTTATCTACGATGGAGTGTTCGATCAGAAGAAAATAAGAAGCTGGTTTTAAATTAAAAGTCGTTGAAGTGGTGAAAGAAATTGTTATCTGTGCTGCTGGAACAAAATTCGATGTGTCGGAGAAACTGATGTGATATTGGAGGAGGCAAGAAAATATAAAAAAAAAATGAAGTGTCGCATTTTTGAACGGGCGTATAAGTCGGGGTCTGATTTTATGATCGATATTTCGGGCTTACGTGAGTATATACGGTAGTTTCATTTCTCGTGTCCTTCCTAATTACTAATAAACAGGACCCTGGTAGTCAGGATTCTGCTACATTAGATTACACTGGTTCTCTTATCAATACTTGTCCTTGTGCTAAAGTAGCAGCGGGACTGGGTCACAGATCAAGAGGCTTTTATTAAAATAGAGCTAAAGGTAACTGCTAAAAGTCAATAAGGACTAGAGTCATTTAATATAATCAATATATTTGTGAAAATCATACTTATCAGTAAAAATCAGCTCTCACACTGAGACGTGAAGGGTCCTGACCTTTTTTTCCTCTCGAGACTATACGTCAGTACTGCACACCTCTGCATAGCAATGCCATAACAGATAATACTCAAAATAACTATGTCCAAAAAACATAGACATAAAATATACATAATTATTTATAAAATGATTTTCAAACTTATACCAAAACTGGGTTTGATGGCCCAAAAAAACACAATTTTGTACACAAACTGTAACTAACAGAAATCAAAGAAATGAGAACAGAGTTAACATCTAAGGATTTTATATTTGGAATTGTTTGTCATGCCAGAGGTTTTAAGATTCCTCACCCTTGTGGGACAGTTCTGTGTAATTTTGTATATTTGGGGAGATTTTAAAGAAGTGTTTTGAACATTTGAAGCCAGGGTCTCTTCTTTGGGTCTTTGTACGCCAAAGCCTGCTTGTGGAGTTTGGATAGTAAGGCTACTTAGGCTGAAGCCCAATTCTAAGGCCTGTTTTATGGGTCTTTTGGAGGACCATTTTGCTTTTTTGAAGTACATGTTGTCACGCACATGCGCCTGGGAGGCACCTAAAATGACAAAAAGAAGGTAATTCCACGCCAAGCCAGGGGGTGGCAGGGTGCAGTAAACCTCTCTCTTTTATTCCTGCAGACCAAACACAGAAAATTCTGCCTGGATCCGATGACATCACATCCTGTTCTGGCCTCGATCACATCAATTCCGGTTCCGGCCACGATAACGCCACTTCCTGTTCTGGCCCCTCTGACATCACTTCCGCCAACCTGCGTTAAAAACTGTCAGCTTCCGCTTGTGAACTCAGATCTGCTTTGCAGCCAACCTGTGCACAACTGCACTGCCAATTTTCATTTCTTTGCAGCCTTATTCAAGTATACGGGTGGCTGCTTCAAACCTTAGACATTTAATTTCACAACTTATATTAAAACAAATTCAACACTGCCAATTATCCTTGTACTCTTTTACTAAGTTCAGCCTGTCCTATAATGTGCTGGGCCCATGAAATGTAAAAAAATGATGCAAACGGAAGCAGGTTAGCAAATTCTCCATATCAGAACTGTACAGTATGCATCCTCCCCCAGCTATATAAATAATAGATTACAAGCGTCACATCTATAGAAAGAAAAAAAGACTACCAATATGGTCTCAAAGGCCCGATCCAAGCTTGAGCAAAACTAAAAAGCTCGTAACTGCATTTATATTAATTCAGAAACTCAAATGGTGTCTTGGCAGCACGGCCAAATTACCATCTCCAAAATCTATAAGCTCATTGAGATGTCGACCGTGATCTGTCATTAAACTTCAATGATTAGCAATGGAACAAACCAGTTCAGGCTTTTATTTGCACCTCAATGGCTCAATTCATATCCCACCAGGCATAATGAAAGTTGCTGTGTCAGATGCTCCTCATTAGGCCTCCACTGGTGTAACTGGCAGAAGCAGCAGCAGCAGCAGCAAATGCTTTATTGGAGGTGAGGGGCTGGGCCTACACGGTCGACAGAGATTACCATGGAAGGATCGGTGGAGAAGGAGTCATAAAAGGAGGATTTACCCTTTGGGTGTCGCCGGAATAAATACTCATATACACAGTAAGCATCTAGGAAAAGCCATCATTTCTTTATCGATTCTTTGCAAAATTCACTTATGTGGAGAACAGTGGAGCTCCAGAAAAAAAAACAGACTGACATAAACACCATTGACATTTTTTAAGTTAGCCTTATTAATTAAACATTGGGCTGCTGTCGTGCTTAGACTGATAGATAGGAAAGGCACTCTAAACAGATAGATAGATAGATAGATAGATAGATAGATAGATAGATAGATAGATAGATAGATAGATAGATAGATAGATAGATAGATAGATGTGAAAGGCACTATATGATAGATAGATAGATAGATAGATAGATAGATAGATAGATAGATAGATAGATAGATAGATAGATAGAGAGAGATAAATAGATAGATAGATGTGAAAGGCACTATATGATAGATAGATAGATAGATAGATAGATAGATAGATAGATAGATAGATAGATAGATAGATAGATAGATAGATAGATAGATAGATAGATAGATGTGAAAGGCACTATATGATAGATAGATAGATAGATAGATAGATAGATAGATAGATAGATAGATAGATAGATAGATAGATAGATAGATAGATGTGAAAGGCACTATATGATAGATAGATAGATAGATAGATAGATAGATAGATAGATAGATAGATAGATAGATAGATAGATAGATAGATAGATAGATGTGAAAGGCACTATATGATAGATAGATAGATAGATAGATAGATAGATAGATAGATAGATAGATAGATAGATAGATAGATAGATAGATGTGAAAGGCACTATATGATAGATAGATAGATAGATAGATAGATAGATAGATAGATAGATAGATAGATAGATAGATAGATAGATAGATAGATGTGAAAGGCACTATATGATAGATAGACAGACAGACAGACAGACAGACAGACAGACAGACAGACAGACAGACAGACAGACAGATAGATAGATAGATAGATAGATAGATAGATAGATAGATAGATAGATAGATAGATAGATAGATAGATAGATAGATAGTGTTGTATACAGTATCCCCGTCAAAGGATCTCCTTTCATCCACTTACGCTAACACTCTCAACTTTATTTTTTAAAGAAGTTCTTCAAATAAATAAATACATAAATAGAAAATAAATATACAGTGCCCTCCAGGAGCTAAAGAAGTCTGAATTAGAGGCTAGAGATAGTCATTTCTACATTTCACTATTATACAGTGCCAAAGCCAAACTAACCAGTCACACCAAAGCTAAACTGACCAATCAGATTGCTTATAGTGACTGGATGCACAGACTTTACTGTTTTATTTATATAACAGTAATAATAATTCTTCAAATTTATATAACACTTTTCTCACCACTCAAAGCACTTTTCATAGCAAGTGAAAAGCCACTTCAACCACCACCAATGTGCAGCATCCACCTGGATGATGCGATGGCAGCCATTTTTGTGCCAGTATGCTCACCACACATTAGCAGTTAGATAGTGAAAGGGTGAGAGACAGTTAGCCAATCAGAGACAGTGGTTGATTAGGGAACCAGAACGGCTAGGCCACGGAGGGCAATCGGGATACACGGTACTCTTTATGAAGGATGTCTGGAGATCTTTAATGATCACAGAAAGTCAGGAGCTCGGTTTAACATCTCATCCGAAAGATGGAGCCATTTTTACATTTTTACTACGCTGGAGCATTGGGATCTACACATAGACCACAGGGTAAGCGCCCCCTGCAGGCCTTGCCAACACCTCTTAGTAAATTACCTGTGCCTGTACAGTACAGTATGTTACTTCATTAAAATTTCCCATGCTTTCTCATTCAGTGTTTTTATGTCCTTAATTATCCAACTTGTACTGACGTACGTGAACTTTCATGGTATGTTGAGGTAATCCAGCACTCCCAGTGTTGTCAGATTAGTGAAGGTCTAATCACTGATCACTGATTGTGAAACTGCTTGGAACAAAAACCTGCAGCCACAGTGCTGAGTTTGAGTACCGCTGAGGTGGAGGATCATTCCATCTTCTGAGGTACGGCCACATCGTCGACAAAATGCAAGTGAACCAATTGGAAGGTTGACGTATTATATGAAAAAGGACAGAAAATGACCTAGTTACGGCTGGAAATTGAGATAGCAGTGGAATTCTGTCACTAATTTATTGGAGAGGCTTTGTGAGCGCACATGCCCAGAAGAGGTTCTGAAAATCCACAGATGTTATCTGATATGGCATTCGTTTTCAGAAAGCTCTCTCGAAATATGTGAGAGATTTCACATTCTGAACGGAGCAAATTGGCTGAATGAGGCGCCATGTGTGTGTGTGTGTGTCCGAGTGCGTGCGTTTGAGTGTGCATGTCAGCTCTCAGATTCCTTTTAATTTTCTAATTCATTTCCCAGGGGTACAGTTTTCTTTAAATTCTTTCATTGATCATAACCAGAAGAACAAACAAACACACTTGCTGTAATTACTCGTACAGCCATACCAAAAAATAATTATACGGATCTGCTGATTATGAAAGAGATCAGGCTCAGCAAATGATGTCAGCCATGTAATGCTTGAAAGCACCGCTGCGCCAGATGTAAGAAAAGAGGAATGTGTTCGGTTCAATCAGCTAATGAAGCATCCTTAAATGCGTGTCTCTGGTTGCACTCACATAATAAAGAATGTCTGGCTGCAATGTTCAGTATTTAGGGATTTAGGCCAATATTTCATAATTATATTGGTATGTGGGAATGTCAGATGCATGGACTGCACAGGGCAGCAGCCATATTGAATTGAGAAGACAGATCGAAAACTGAGAAGACAAGACTTAGTGAACACAGGCTCAGGATGTGAATCAAGAATTGGAGGAGAATATTGTAGTGAGAAATTCAAAACCAGAATAATGAAATGAGGAAAACGTCAGACGTAAATCTCAAGGCCACATCACATTAGACAATGTTTTCAGGTGTAGTCTTCATTTACGTAATCCCAGTAAGTCAGAGACAGTCAGCAGAGTGCTCATGTGAAGGCCGGTCGCCTAACGTCACATAGCCAGGGTGTCACACACTTGCATATAGAGGACAGCTTAAGTGTTCTGGGGCCTCATGTATAACGCCGTGCGTAGAACTCACACTATAACATGGCGTAAGCACAAAAGCGGGAATGTGCGTATGCACAGAAAAATCCAGATGCAGGAATCTGTACGTACGCAAACTTCCACGTTCTTCCGCTACATAAATCCCGATCAGCGTGAAAAGTAACATGTGTACGTGCCTTCTGTCCCACCCCAACTCCTCCCAGAATTACGCCTCTTTGAATATGCAAATCAATATAAATAGCCTTCTGTGAAAACACAATGGGAAAACGTGCTGCTGCTTTGCAGTAAGGAGACTGTGGAAAATTGTGGGTTCGCTTCCCGGTTCCTCCCTGTGTGGATAGCACTTTGAATACTGAGAACACCACTATATCAATGTAATGAATTATTATTATTAAAAGCACGGGGGAAAATATAAGAATTTCAGCGAATACCAAGTGGGAGGCAAAGAAAAAACGTACTATTTGTTGGTTTAAACAGTGGTATAATCAACAAAATGAAGTTGATCAAGTGACAGAGTGTCAGAGAAACTCGAAAGCTCAAGTTCACAAAGTCTCACAGTGCCCGAAATAAAAAAGAAATCACATATCAAAGTCGCCGTGAAAAAGCGAGTCGTAGCCCACCGTCTGAGTGTCATATGAAAGCTTATTAAGGTACAGACAAAAAAATAGGCACACAGTGGGACAAAAGCACGAAATGTCAACTTTAATCTCGAAATTTCCGCTTTAATCACGTAGTTTATTTTGCCATTAAAGTAGAACATCATAAACTTCATCTTAAAATCGTTTAATTTACTAGTTTCTCAAATCCCATTGTAACTAAAGTAGCACATTAAATGCTTTGTTCTGTATTCGATCTTCTATGTGCTCTGTGTGTGAATCACTACGTGCTTCCGTTCTTTCTCTTTCACCGACAGGACATATAATCCATTACATTCGTGATATTACAGCTCTCTGAATAATTAAAATACTGAGATGTATACGTCATATCTTTTTCATGATGATAGGAGTTAAAGCATGTTATTAAACATGGCAACGTGGTGGCGCAGTGCTTGTTCATGTCTCACTCAAGATGCTTGCTGCGCCGTGCACGACCTTCGATGAAATAATTTACTATATTACAGAAGTACTGTCTCTTTCAAATGTACTAACCTCCAATTCCTGTCCTTACTTTTCTTTCTCTAAATACCCAATAGCCACACAATCAGCTCTGTAATAAATGTGAAGCCATTTGAAAGCTTAGAACGCCGATTCTTCAAAACTTTTAAGGTACATTGAAATATCTTTGTAGTACATGTTTAATTATTCTATCTGTCTATCCTTCCAGTGTCGCTTCAGCACCAGCAAGAATACAAGGCAATGCAGGAACAATCCATGAACTAGCTAACACTGCGGCACCGTGTCCTCACATGTTTAATTACTAACAATACAGATTATTTAAATGAAGTTAAAGTTTTATCTGTATAATATAATCAACATATTTTGCTGCATTGCATCTTACAAATGATATTGTGATCATATGTAAATACGCGCTTTATAAAGTGGCGCAGGTTGTGCAATATTATAACTGTAGTGCAAGTTTACAGTGAGGTGATTGTACTTATAAGTACAAACAGTTCTACAAGGAGCACTTGATGGACTGAGTGAGTGCGTTTACAGTTCTTGAGATGAAACGTTTTCTAAACCGCGAAGTCCGTACAGGAAAGGCTTTGACGCATTTTGCCATGGCTGAGGCAGCGTCTGCTTCATGCTGTATACCGATATTTCTCTTTCTGATCAGCTGCTGCTGTGATTCCCCACTCAGATACAGTGATATAAATACTCTGAGTGGTGCAGTGAGAGTAATATGGAAAACATGATCTGCTGTGGCAACCCTTAACGGGAGCAGCTGAAAGAAGAAGAAGATGCAGTAAGCGTAACAACGCTAAAGCAGTTATGATATTTGGAATACTATGGCTATTCCCTGGACCATTATATTGCTGCAGGTTAATTACAATCAGATGCATTACACTAATAAACAATATGCAGTTAGTTTCAGTGTATTTATAAAGCCGCGTCAGGAATGTGGAGCTAAGAAAGAAAGGGTGTTCACACAGGAACAGTAGCACTGCTTTGATGCTGGGTGCCGCCAGTCTGCAAAAGCCGAGCGGAGAAATTGCATATGCCGGGGTATGAGGTACCGTGGAAATGTGCGTGGCTTTACGCCAAGTTTAGGTTTTATACGTCGCGATTTGAGCGTGGAAATGTTCGTACGCAACATTTCTGTGCGTACGCACCGTTTATACATGAGGCCCCTGGTGATTGTAATTCCTCGCCAGTCCAGGCCTAATGCCTTTTTCTCTTCTTCCCTCTGCAGGCCAGATGATTCCAGTCAAGTCAAGTTGGGCAGCATGCACTGGTACAGCACACGACGAAACAGCTTGGGATCCCGGTTGGCAACCCCCCAGGCAGACATGCGGTTGAGGAAGAGAAAATATTAATGTTTAAACTGTAATGATTATAAGTATCCATCCATCCATCCATTATCCAACCTGCTATATCCTAACTACAGGGTCACGGGGGTCTGCTGAAGCCAATCCCAGCCAACACAGGGCGCAAGGCAGGAAACAAACCCCAGGCAGGGCGCCAGCCCACCGCAGATGATTACAGTGGTGTGAAAAACTATTTGCCCCCTTCCTGATTTCTTATTCTTTTGCATGTTTGTCACACAAAATGTTTCTGATCATCAAACACATTTAACCATTAGTCAAATATAACACAAGTAAACACAAAATGCAGTTTTTAAATGATGGTGTTTATTATTTAGGGAGAAAAAAAATCCAAACCTACATGGCCCTGTGTGAAAAAGTAATTGCCCCCTTGTTAAAAAATAACCTAACTGTGGTGTATCACACCTGAGTTCAATTTCCGTAGCCACCCCCAGGCCTGATTACTGCCACACCTGTTTCAATCAAGAAATCACTTAAATAGGAGCTGCCTGACACAGAGAAGTAGACCAAAAGCACCTCAAAAGCTAGACATCATGCCAAGATCTAAAGAAATTCAGGAACAAATGAGAACAGAAGTAATTGAGATCTATCAGTCTGGTAAAGGTTATAAAGCCATTTCTAAAGCTTTGGGACTCCAGCGAACCACAGTGAGAGCCATTATCCACAAATGGCAAAAACATGGAACAGTGGTGAACCTTCCCAGGAGTGGCCGGCCGACCAAAATTACCCCAAGAGCGCAGAGACGACTCATCCGAGAGGTCACAAAAGACCCCAGGACAACGTCTAAAGAACTGCAGGCCTCACTTGCCTCAATTAAGGTCAGTGTTCACGACTCCACCATAAGAAAGAGACTGGGCAAAAACGGCCTGCATGGCAGATTTCCAAGACGCAAACCACTGTTAAGCAAAAAGAACATTAGGGCTCGTCTCAATTTTGCTAAGAAACATCTATTTCTTAAAACTGTGAGTGCTCTGATAACCTCTTTATCTGAAAGAAGCAATGTACACATTCCAATTCAGGGAGTAGTAAGCTATTATAATTTATGTATTACCTCAAAATGAACTGCCATGTATATTTTTTTTTGTTTAATACATGAAGAAGGTATATAAAGGGAGGCCCCATGTTAGGCTGCAGGCTACAGGCAGGCTGACGGTCTGTAGCCTCCTCTCACCAATAATAAAAAACTTGATTTTTATTTTATATTGGTGTCCGTTTCTTTGTCGTTCCCGACTTTCAGCGTCCACACGGTCCAGTCCCACCCTCCGGAAATGAGCCTCTATCTGCCGTAGCCAGGTGTTACATGTGTGTTCCCTTGGCCTGGTCCAGTCCCTCGGGTCCCCAAACAATGAGGATCCTACGAGCTGGATCACCTTTTGGGAAATGCACCACATGGCCGTAGTGCCGTTAGAGACGTTCCCTCGCAATGTGCCTCAATCGGGACTCCATGAACAACACACAGTCAAACCAGCGGTACACAAGGATTCTCTGAAGAGACACAGAACTGAAGGAGTCCAGTCTTCCTCTCAGGTCACTGGAATATCTCTGACGGTACTTCCGGTATCCATCCGCCTGGACTCGCCTCTTCCTGCACCTTCCGCCATCTTGAAACTCTTCACTTTTGGAACTCGCATCTGGAAAGATGGTTTTGCAATTATTGCTTGTTTTCTTTTGCATTGCTCCATTCCGATTATACGAGGTCACCAGGGTGGTGCCCCCCAACTCTTTATCATTCTCTGTTGTCGCAATAATGAGACATTACACAGATAAAGGTTTGGGGCAGCCACCCGTATAATGTGGTATCCTGGCTGCAAAGACGTTTGTTCAATAAAGAGCACTGATGTGCATACAACAGAGTCCAAAACAAGATTGACACATATTGGAAACGGTTAGACTTTTAAAGGGGAAGACAGGAAGTGAGGTCATATGGGTCTGGCTCAGGTTCATCTGCCATTGGTTCAAGCCCGGAGGTGACATCACAGGGGCCGGAGCCGGTAAGGTCTTCTTCCATTGGCTCGGTCCTGGAAGTGATGTCATGAGAGCCAGGCGAGATCTCTCGGGAATGGTCTACAGGCAAGGGAAAAAAAGAATCAGTGCACTCTGCCACATCCCGGCATGCCTCAGAACTGCCTTCCCTCAAGCCCTTTAGCTGCCTCCCATGAGCACGTGTGTGACACTGTCTGTTCCCTTACAAGGGACTCACTTCAACTAGTCCATGACTGGCCCATTAAAACAGGTTTGATTTTATCTTTATTTGTAAGGGCAGCTCCACGTGCATGAGAGCGGAAAACCAATGAAAGCTCAATGCGTATAATGCAGGACAATAAGGAACAAGAAGGACTTGGGCAGCAGACAGGCTTGGGCAGATTTGTGGCCGATGAAATGTAATGTCAGTAAATGTAAAGAATGACATATAGGAAGTAAAAACGTGAGGTTTGAATATAGAATGGGTGGCCGGAAGATTGAGAGACCAACTTATGAGAAGGATTTAGGAATCGTCAACTTCCAGCCAGTGTTCAGAAGCCATTAAGAAGGCAAACAGAATGTCAGGTTATATAGCGCCTTGATGAGTTGAGTACAAGACCAAGGAGGCTCTGCTCAAGCTTTATAACACACTGGTGAGGGCTCATCTGGAGTACTGGGTACAGTTTTGGTCTCCAGGCTACAAAAAGGACATAGCAGCACTAGAGAAGGTCCAGAGAAGAGCGACTAGGCTGAGTCCAGGGCTACAGGGGATAAATTATGAGAAAGAATAAAAGAGCTGAGCCTTTACAGTTTAAGCAAATGAAGGTCAAAAGGAGACATGATTGAAGTGTTTAAAATAATGAAGGGAATTAGTCCAGCGGATTGAGATTTTTATTTTAAAATGAGGTCATCAACAACACGGGGACTTCTGAGCTTCCATCCTCGTGACCTGGGAGTACTTCTGGGCTATGGATGAGATACATCTCCTCCGGTCCTCTTGCAACGTCTCCTGGCGGCACCCACAGTACCCAGCAGGGCTGTGGGATTACACTACATGCCCCAAAAGTGCCCTGCCAGGAATCCGGGGCACCGCTGCAGTCCAGAGGAGCTGCCATCTATCATCTTGGGGAAGGAAGTGTTCTAAAAAGGCTGCCTTCCCCTGTCCTTCCACCTCAGGGGCATCCTGTCTGGGTTGAGCTGCCAGCCGTCTCTTACAATATATTGTGAGAAAATAAATTCGACTCCAAGTCGTAAGAAAGGTTCGGGGAATCACCCCGTATAACGTCCAGCGGACAGGTCAAAAATAAGCGCTGAAACAAAAAAGGTTCAACCAACATTTGACAATCAAATAATAAACAGGGGCGGTATTTATACAAAAACAAACAAAGATGGCTGCAGGAGGTGGCGTCATGTCTGTGGGCTCGGAGGTGACGTCATCATGTAAGGGACGAAAGCTGCGAGTTGGCCATTTTGGCTCCTGGACTGCAGTGCGAGGGTTTTATTTGTCGTCTTTGCTTCTGAGAAAAAAGAGAGACGTTAGTACCCTTCTGTAACCCTTCGTTACGCGATGTTTTACTCACTGTAGGGTTTGTTGACTGCCTCCAAAGCGCGCATGCGTGCGTGACAATATATATACAGTATATTTATATATACTTTATATATATATATATATATATATATATATATATATATATATATATATATATATATATATATATATATATAGGTTGTAGAGACAGGAACGTTATTCAAACACTGCAAACAAACATGTCTCTTTTTCAAAAGTTTAAACGTGCTCCTTGACAAGACAGAGATGACAGTTCCGTCTCAAAATTAAAAGAATGCAAACATATCTTTCTCTTCAAAGGAGTGTGCGTCAGGAGCAGGGAAGGACAGACAGAAAGTAAGGCAAACAAACAATCATAAACTGACAGGTGCTGTTTGGACTTTTAAGTCTGCAAAGTACCACGCGAATCACACGATAGATCAGCCGCAGCAAGCAAGGGAGCAATGTGAAGGTAGTCTTTCAGCATCTTTTTTTTAACCTGTAAAGGTGCGATCAGCCCTTGGATCCCCACCTCACAATATATATAAATATATATATATATATATATATATATATATATATATAGTGGCGAGCGGCTGGAGGGATTACTATGAGATGGCAGCCACCCCGGTTAGTATGGGGATCACAGGAACAGAGTATGGAAGCTCAACCCTATAGGGGCCCGTGGTCACTGGCAGGGGGCGTCCGGATGCCTGAAAAGCCCTGGACGTCAGCACTTCCGCCACACGCGGAGGTGCTGGTGGAAGGATTACCAGGGACACCCGGAGAACACCTGGATGAACATAAAATGGGCCGCCTCCCTCCATTCATCAGCTGGAGTCGGGTGGAAGAGGACAGAGCTTGGAGGAGAGGAGTGGAGGCGGTCAGAGAGAGAGGTATTGGAGAAAGAGGCCTGGACTTAAGGGTGCTTGGTTCAGGGGCACTGGGTTGTGTGCATTCTTGTAAATAATAGTATCTATAATAAACGTGTGTGTGGTTTGTTCTCCCCGTGTCTGCGTGGGTTTCCTCCGGGTGCTCTGGTTTCCTCCCACAGTCCAAAGACATGCAGGTTAGGTGCATTGGCAATCCTAAATTGTGGTCTGGCACCCTGCCCTGGACCCCCGTGACCCTGTGTTAGGATATAGCTGGTTGGACAATAGATGGATATATATTGTCATAGGTGGCTGGGGGGACAACCCGGCCAGGATGCTCCAGAGGACCGGAAGAGGGCTTACGCCTTCCCCAGACCATGTGGGGGCGACCGCCTGGCGGTTATGGGGACCAGCATGGAAGCTCATCCCTGTAGGGGCCCGTGGTCACCGGCAGGGGGCGCCCGGATGCCTTGGGAGCCCTGGACCTCAGCACTTCCGCCACACCTGGAAGTGCTGGGGGGAAGAGGAGCAGGGACACCCGGAGTGCTTCTGGGGATGCAGCCGGCACTTCTGCCACACTGGGGCGTGTCGGTGGAAGATTGCCGGAACACACCTGGAGCACATCCGGGGGAATATAAAAGGGGCCGCCTCCCTTCATACAGAGACTAGAGTTGGGTGGAAGACGGACGAGGTCTGGAGGAGAGAAAAGGAGGTGGCCTGAAGAAGGAAAAGGCATTGTGTGGTGGCCAGGACTTTGGGGACCTGGGGACTATTGAGCACTTGTGTAAATATGGATCACCAAAATAAACGTGTGTGGGGAGATTCAAACGTGTCTGCCTGTCTGTGTCCGGGTCATGTTCCACAATATATACACACAGACATGGAAAAAATTGTTGGTACCCTTAGAACAATCCTTGAAACTGACAAAAGTCATTGGCACCCATAATTGTTAATTTCGCATTTAGCAGAAATCACACTTTGCTTTAGAGTTATTATTCAAAAGAATATTTCAAATAATGACACAAAACAAGATGATGATATCACAGAAAATATCCTGATCCATCTTGGTCATTTCCATCAGTTCAGAGGAGCCAGGAGGATGCCAGTCCAGCACCATCTGCAGTAGATGGCACATCCCGAAATGTGTTTCCCTGTGGCTGTTCTCTCTTTATGTCATGTTCCTAGCAAATATGTGAAATCTGCCTCAGTGCTCTGTTGATTAGCATATATACTGTAGGCTCACATTATCGCCCACTGCCTCTCAGCCATCTTCTAGGAGTATGCATTCTAATGAGAGGGCTCTCTCATACTCATTAAAAAAAGGGATGTAACTAGAGGTAAAAGCTTTTAATAACGGCCACACAAAGTACTTCTGTTGAACAGTTGTTGCAATTATCACAGCATGTGGCCGGGGTCTGACATGGTTCATAACGCATAATTATTACACTTATTTGTTATCTGTGCTCTCCCAGATGGCGTGAACTACAAGGAAGTGAAACATGCTGGTGGATGTGTCCTTAGAGATGCAACCAGTCAGGCAGCCGGGGGCTGAGATGGCCGCAAGAAGATTAAGCTGCAGCACTTGAAGCGAAATTGCAGATATCTGTGTCTTGTAGGAGGTAAAAATTATGATTACATTTTACATATATATATATATATATGTGTATGGTTTGTAAATATGGGGTCTGTGTCTTTAAACAGGTTTACACGGATGCATTGGGGCTTCTGTAAGTTGTAGTTTGTCAGTCAGTCAGTCATTTTCCAATCCGCTATATCCTAACACAGGGTCACGGTGGTCTGCTGGAGCCAATCCCAGGAAACACAGGGTGCAAAGCAGGAACAAATCCCGGGGAGGATGCCAGCCCACCACAGGACACACACACACACACACAATTTAGGATCACCAATGCACCTAATCTGCATGTCTTTGGACTGTGGGAGGAAACCCACACAGACACGGGGAGAACATGCAAACTCCATGCAGGGAGGACCCGGGAATCGAACCCGGGTCTCCTTAATGCGAGGCAGCAGTGCTACCACTGCGCCAACCTTGTAGTTTCTAATAATAATAATAATCATTTTTTACATTATATTTACATTTATATAGTGCTTTTCTCACTACTCAAAATGCTTTACGTGAGTGTAGAGCCACTTCAACCACCACTAATGTGTAGCACCCATCTGGATCATGTGACAACAGCCATTTTTGCACCAGGACTCTCACCACTCATTAGCTGTTAGGGGGTGAAGTGTTGAGAGAGAGCGAGAGCCAATCAGTGACAGGAGATGATCAGGGGGGCAGATTAACTAGGCTGTGATGGTCAGTTTAGACAGGACATCGGGAAACCTTCACTCCCAGGGATCTTTTATGACTACACAAAGTCAGGACCTCGATTTTACGTCTCATTGGAAGGACGGTGCCATTTTTACAGTACATTGCCCCTCTTGTCACTGCACTGGGGCATTGGGATCCACATTCTGACCACAGGGTAAGTGTCCTTAGCTGGCCTCACCATCACCATTTCCAACAGCAACCCAAGCTTTTCCTAGATGGTCTCCCATCCAAGTACTGGCTGGGCCTGAACATGCTTAGCATCAGGTGGATGACCTCTTTTGAAGCACATGTGGTGTGGCTGCTGTACATTTAAAATGGGAAGAGAAGGACATGGGGGGACTTTTTTGACTTTTCCATTTTCTACCACCTTCATCATCAGCAACACCTAAAACCCTTTACGAACTGAATGTTTGCAGCAGAGGAGGATATTGTATGGCCTTTGGTTACAGCGATGGCAGTATCTTGTTCTCCCAATCCTGTCTACAGTTGCTCTTTGTGAAGAGATGCACCTCAGAAGATCATTCACCTTCTGGATGCTGGTGGTAGGACTTTGTTTATTAATAATAATGATAATAATAATTCTTTGCATTTATATAACGCTTTTCTCACTACTCATAGCACTTAGCAATTGCAGGTTAAGGGCCTTGCTCAAGGGCCCAACAGAGCAGAGTCCCTTTTCAGGAGTTTCAGAAGTTTCAAAGGCTTTTGTAAACTGCTGGCTGGAAACATGGATAACATGGAGTTGGTGGCTCTGAGGCTAGGGATCTGCACTGGCAATCGGCAGGTAAAAAACTTTCTGTCACCAGTTTTGTCTTCAGTATGTGAACTCCATGTCCAATTGGGTTGAGGTCAGTTGATTGACTTGGCCATTGAAGAATATTCCACTTTTTTGCTTTGAAAAGCACTTGGTTTGCTGTCCCAGTATGTTTTGCCTCATTGTCCATCTGTACTGTTTGGTGTTGTCCTGTCAGTCTGGAAGCATTTGGCGGAATTTGAGCAGACAGTATGGCCGCCCTGTGCACTTCAGAACTCATCCTGCTACTTCTACCTTCGGTCAAATCATCAATAAACACAAGTGACCTACTTCCATTGGTAGCCACGCATGATCAGGCCATAACATAACTCTTTAATTTAATATTGATTTTTATCAGTATGCTGCTGCTGGAGTATGTGAATTTCCCCTTGGGATTAATAAAGTATCTATCTATCTATCTATCTATCTATCTATCTATCTATCTATCTATCTATCTATCTATCTATCTATCTATCTATCTATCTATCTATCTATCTATCTATCTATCTATCTATCTATCTATCTATCTATCTATCTATCTATCTATCTATCTATCTATCTATCTATAACACAGCCTCCGCCATGTTTCACAGCATTCATCAGATCACAAACTGTTTCTTCTCTTCTCCATACTCTTCTCTATCCACCATTCTGGTACATATTGATCTTAACTTCATTTATCCAAAGAAAACTGTTCCAAAACTGTTTTTTTTTTAAAAAAAAGGTTTTCTGTCAAAGTCTAATCTTCCCTTCCTATGCTCGAAGGTGTACCAGTGGTTTGCACCTTATGGTAAACCCTCTGTCTTTACTTTATTGAAGTCCTCTCTTGGCAATGATACAGTTAGGTCCATAAATATTTGGACAGAGACAACCTTTTTCTCATTTTGGTTCTGTACATTACCACAATGAATTTTAAATGAAACAACTCCGATGCAGTTGAAGTGCAGACTTTCAGCTTTAATTCAGTGGGGTGAACAAAACGATTTCATAAAAATGTGAGGCAACTGAAGCATTTTATGAACACAATCCCTTCATTTCAGGGGCTCAAAAGTAATTGGACAATTGACTCAAAGGTTATTTCATGGGCAGGTGTGGACAAGTCCGTCGTTATGTCATTATCAATTAAACAGATAAAAGGCCTGGAGTTGATTTGAGGTGTGGTGCTTGCATGTGGAAGATTTTGTTGTGAACAGACAACATGCGGTCAAAGGAGCTCTCCATGCAGGTGAAAGAAGCCATCCTTAAGCTGCGAAATCAGACAAAAACCCATCCGAGAAATTGCTACAATATCACGAGTGACAAAATCTAGTTTGGTACATCCTGAGAAAGAAAGCAAGCACTGGTGAACTCAGCAACGCAAAAAGACCTGGAAGTCCACAGAAGACAACAGTGGTGGATGATCGCAGAATCATTCCCATGGTGAAGAGAAACCCCTTCACAACAGCCAGCCAAGTGAACAACACTCTCCAGGGGGTAGGCGGGCGTATTGATATCCAAGTCTACCATAAAGAGAAGACTGCATGAAAGTCAATACAGAGGGTGCACTGCAAAGTGCAAGCCACTCATAAACCTCAAGAATAGAAAGGCTAGATTGGACTTTGATAAAGAACATCTAAAAAAGCCAGCACAGTTCTGGAAAAACATTCTTTGGACAGATGAAACCAAGATCAACCTCTACCAGAATGATGGCAAGAAAAAAGTATGGAGAAGGCGTGGAACAGCTCATTATCCAAAGCATAGCACATCATCTGTAAAACACGGTGGAGGGAGGCAGTGTGTTGGCTTGGGCGTGCATGGCTGCCAGTGGCACTGGGACACTCGTCTTTATTGATGATGTGACACAGGACAGAAGCAGCCAAATGAATTCTGAGGTGTTCAGAGACATACTGTCTGCTCAAATCCAGCTAAATACAGCAGTCAAATTGATTCATGATACAGATGGACAATGACCCAAAACATACAGCCAAAGCAACCCAGGAGTTTATTAAAGCAAAGAAGTGGAAAATTTTTGAATGGCCAAGTCAGTCACCTGATCTTAACCCAACTGAGCAGACATTTCACTTGTTGAAGACTAAACTTCAGACAGAAAGGCCCACAAACAAACAGCAACTGAAAGCCGCTGCAGTAAAGGCCTGGCAGAGCATTAAAAAGGAGGAAACCCAACATCTGGTGATGTCCAGGAGTTCAAGACTTCAGGCTGTCATTGCCAGCAAAGGGTTTTCAACCAAGTATTAGAAATGAACATTTGATTTCCAGTTATTTAATTTGTCCAATTACTTTTGAGCCCCAGAAATGAAGGGATTGTGTTGAAAAAATGTTGTAGTTGCCTCACATTTTTATGCAATCGTTTTGTTCACCTCACTGAATTAAAGCTGAAAGTCTGCACTTCAACTGCATCTGAGTTGTTTCATTTAAAATTCATTGTGGTAATGTACAGAACCAAAATTAGAAAAAAGTT
Organism: Erpetoichthys calabaricus; assembly: GCF_900747795.2. Classification (NCBI taxonomy): domain Eukaryota; kingdom Metazoa; phylum Chordata; class Cladistia; order Polypteriformes; family Polypteridae; genus Erpetoichthys; species Erpetoichthys calabaricus. Next base: position 53,709,857 of record NC_041404.2, read on the forward strand.
TTCTCTGCCCAAATATTTATGGACCTAACTGTAGGTTGACCTCCCAGAGAGTGGTCTTGGTTTGGCTAAATGTCATGAATTGGCTTTTCTTTACCAACGAAAGTATTCTGCAGAGTCCCTTTTAGCATTTTACGGGATTCGAACCAGCAACCTTCTGATTGCCAGTGCAGATCTCTAGCCTTAGAGCCACCACTCCATGTTATCCATGTTTCCAGCCAGCAGTTTACAAAAGCCTTTGAAACTTATGAAATGCTTGTAATTCTACTTCAGTATACCAGAGAAACATCTGACAAAATGATCTAAAATCACTGAACCAGCAAACTTGGTGAAAATTAATATTTGTGGTCATTCTCAAAACTTTTGGCCACGGCTGTAGAATGGCAGAAGAGCATGGTTACTGTATGAAAGCAGGCTTTAGAGGGATGTGAGAGAAGGTAGATGCCAGAAAGTAAAAGAAAAGTCGAGCCGTAAATGAAAGAACATTTATTCAGACAGGCGGGAACAGAAGGAACAAAGGAAAGGAACAGTGAGCTGCAGAAGGTGTCGGCGGAGAGCGATGAACAGAGCAGAGATGATGATTGATGGCGGACCCCTGCACTCCCTGACTGGAGCATCGATGAAACTTCAAGGGAGGGGAAATACTACAGCATACGTCAGGCGTCTCCTCAGAAGCACTTCTCATGAATGTCAGAAGCCAAATGTGAGAGACGGAAATATTTTAATAGAGGCGTCTTGGAGAGCAGGGCTGTGGGGTGCTCTGGAGAGACAACATGTGAACCATTGACACTGCTGGAAGACGCATTTCTGAAGCTATAAATTATACATATTGCATAAATTCCCACCCGGAGTGGATGGGTCAGAAATACGCTGTTACACATAAGGGATTGATGTAGACACCGGTCTGAGTTTTTGACAGACTCGGTTATTCTTTTTCGAGTGTAAAAGGTGAGGGAGCTTTTTGAGGAACGCAGAGTGAAAATGACAGAATGAAAAAATAAAAAAATCTTTACGTGTTTGCTATCAAAGATACAAGCTGTTGAAGAATGAAAATGAACATTGGAACGAGTGAGAGCTGAAGCAGGAAAAAAAAGAACGGAAATGCTTCAACTTGTATAAACCCAATAGATTTTTGCTGCAGACGCCATACATGTGGTCACAGTCGGGGGACAAGATGAGCGCTGGATCTCCTTTAATTGTGTTAGATTGTGATTTGTTCTGCAGACGGAACAACAATAACATTTATTTACAGTCAGGTCCATTGGTACTTGGACAGTGATACAATTTTCATCATTTTGGCTCTGTGCGCCACCACAATGGGTTTGAAATGAAGCAATTGTGACAATAATTGAGTCTGGACATCATCAAAAAGGTTTGGGGCAGCCACCCGTATAATATCCCTGGCTGCAAAAGGCTCTTAAAGTAACAGAGATGTTCACCAGACTGAGTCCAAAACAGAACTGATTCATTATAAGATCCATCCATCTATTATCCAACCTGCTATATCCTAACTACAGGGTCACGGGGGTCTGCTGGAGCCAATCCCAACCAACACAGGGCACAAGGCAGATAACAAACCCCGGGCAGGGCGTAAGTAAGATGGCGGTTTTAAAGGCCCATATAGAAAGTGACGTCATCAAAGGGGCCGGAACCGGAAGTGACGTCGTCTGGGCCGGAAGTGACGTTGTCAAAAGTCCCGTACCTGGGAGTGGCGTCATCTGGGCCGGAAGTGACGTCTTCAGAGGCGCCGGAACCTGGCAGGATTTTCTGGGAAAGGTCTGCAGGGAACTGAGAAAGACAGTCAGTGCACCCCGCCGCCCCCTGGTCAGATGTGGTATTACAATTATTTAAGCCCTTTAGCTGCCTCCTACTCGCACGTGTGTGACACAATCAAGATGTGATTGAAGTGTGTAGACTTGCAGTTTTAAATATAAAACGTTTAACAAAAGCGCTGAATGAGCCGTTTGGAACTGACAGCCATTTTTCTACATGGTTCTCCTCTATTTCCAGGGGCTCAAAAGTATTTAGGTAAACTAACATAATCATAAATATAACGATCATTTTCAATATTTGGTTGAAACTCCTTTCCTATTAATGATTGCCTGAAATCTGAACCCCTGTCCATCTCCAACTGCTGGGTGTCCACCCTAGTGATGCTTTGCCAGGCCTTTAATGCCGCTGTCTTCAGCTGCTGATTCTTTGTTGGACTTTCTATCACCAGTTTTGTCTTCAGTATGTGAACTGCATGTCCAATTGGGTTGAGGTCAGTTGATTGACTTGGCCATTGAAGAATATTCCACTTTTTTGCTTTGAAAAGCACTTGGTTTGCTGTCCCAGTATGTTTTGTCTCCTTGTCCATTTGTACTGTTTGGTGTTGTCCTGTCAGTTTGGAAGCATTTGGTGGAATCTGAGCAGACAGTATGGCCGCCCTGTGCACTTCAGAACTCATCCTTGTCCTCACAGGTGGCGCAGTGGTAGTGCTGCTGCTTTACAGTAAGGAGACTGTGGAAGATTGTGGGTTCGCTTCCCGGTTCCTCCCTGTGTGGATAGCGCTTTGAGTACTGAGAAAAGCGCTATATAAATGTAATGAATTATTATTCTACCTGCAGCCACATCATCAATAAACACCAGTGACCAACTTCCATTGGTAGCCATGCATGATCAGGCCATAACACGGCCCCCGCCATGTTTCACAGCATTCATCAGATCATGAGCCGTTTCTTCTCTTCTCTTCTCTTCTCTTCTCTTCTCTTCTCTTCTCTTCTCTTCTCTTCTCTATCCATCATTCTGGTACATACTGATATTAATTTCATTTATCCAAAGAAAACTGTTCCAAAACTGGACTTTTTAAAAAAAAATGTTTTCTGTCAAAGTCTAATCATCCCTTCCTATGCTTGAGGTTTACCAGTGGTTTGCACCTTATGGTACACCCTCTGTCTTTACTTTATTGAAGTCCTCTCTTGATTGTAGACTTTGCCAATGATAGGTTGACCTTCCAGAGAGTAGTCTTGGTTTGGCTAAATGTCATGAATATTCTTTACCAACAAAAGAATTCTGCAATCATCCAGCACAGTTGTCTTTGGTGTTTTTCCAGGCCTTCTGGAGATGCTGAGCTCACCAGTGCATTCCTTCTTTTTAAGAATGTGTTTTTCTAACGGGTTTATTTTGTGATCTCCTGTTTTTACTTGCATGGGCAGCTCTTTGAACCTCATATTGTTAGTTCACAGTGACAGCTTCCAAATGCAAATTCCACACTTGGTCAACTGTAGTAGACCTTCTACCTTCTTTGTCTTCTTCTTTCGGCTGCTCCCATTAGGGGTTGCCACAGCGGATCATCTTCTTCCATATCTTCCTGTCCTCTGCATCTTGCTCTGTTACACCCATCACCTGCATGTCCTCTCTCACGGCCTCCATAAACCTTCTCTTAGGCCTTCCTCTTTTTCTCTTCCCTGGCAGCTCTATCCTTAGCATCCTTCTCCCAATATACCCCTCATCTCTCCTCTGCACATGTCCACTCCACCTCTTTTTCACTTCTCTTCCACAATCCCCGTTACTCTGTACTGTTGATCCCAAGTATTTAAACTCATCCACCTTCGCTAACTCTACTCCCTGAATCCTCACCATTCCTCTGACCTCCCTCTCATTCACACACATGTATTCTGTCTTAGTGGTCCTACTGACCGTAGTGAGAAAAGCGCTATATAAATGCAAAGAATTATTATTCCTCTCCTCTCATATCTCCACCTCTCCAGGGTCTCCTCAACCTGCTCCCTACTCTCACTACAGATCACAATGTCATCAGCAAAGATCACAGTCCACGAGGACTCCTGTCTAATCTCGTCTGTCAACTTGTCCATCACTATTGAAAATAACAAAGGGCTCAGAGTCGATCCCTGATGTAATCCCACCGCCGTCACTCCTACTGTAGACCTCACCACTGTCACACTTCCCTTACATATCCTGTACAACTCTTACGTATTTCTCTGCCACCCCTGACTTCCTCATACAATACCACAGCTTCTCTCGAGCCCCCCTGTCACAAGCTTTCTCCAGGTCCACAAAGACGCAATGCAACTCCTTCTGGCCTTCTCTAAACTTCTCCATCAACATCCTCATCGCAAACATTGCATCTGTGGTGCTCTTTCATGGCATGACACCACACTGCTGCTCACTAATCATCACCTCACTTCTTAACTGAGCTTCCACTACACTTTCCCATAACTTCATGCTGTGGCTCATCAATTTTATCCCCCTGTAGTTACTATAGTCCTGCACATCCCCCTTATTTTTAAATATCAGCACCAGTACACTTTTTCTCCACTCCTCAGGCATCCTCTCTCTTTCCAAGATTCCATTAAACAATCTGGTTAAAAACTCCACTGCCATCTCTCCTAAACACCTCCATGCTTCCACAGGTATGTGAGTACGTTTCCATCTTTATCCTTTATCACCCTAACCTTCTGCACATCTTTCCCAGCTCGGCCCCTCTGTGTATCCCACCAGTCCTATTCTCCCTCCTTAGTGTCCATCATCTCATACAACTCATCATACGCCTTTTCTTTAGCCTTTGCCACCTCTCTCTTCACCTGGCGCCTTATCTCCTTGTACTCTTGTCTACTTTCTTCATCTCTCTGACTATCCCACTTCTTCTTTGCCATCCTCTTCCTCTGTATACTCTCCTGTATTTCCTCATTCCACCACCAGGTTTCCTTTTCCTCCTTCCTCTGTCCAGATGTCGCACCAAGCACCCTTAATGCTGTCACCCTTACTACTTCTGCTGTAGTTGCCCAGCTGTCTTCACTGCGACCCAGTGCCTGTCTCACCTCCTCCCTAAACTCAACCTTGCAGTCTTCCTTTTTCAACTTCCACCGTTGGATCCTTGGGTCTGCCCTCACTCTCTTTCTCTTCTTGATCTCCAGCGTCATCCTACATACCACTATCCTATGCTGCTTAACTACACTTTCCTCTGCCACCACTTTGCAGTCTTCAATCTCCTTCAGATCAACTCTTCTGCATTGGATGTAATCTACCTGTGTGCATCGTCCTCCACTCTTGTACGTCACCATATGTTCCTCCCTCTTCTTAAACTATGTATTCATCACAGCCATGTCCACCCTTTTGGCAAAATCCCCTATCCTCTGACCTTCTTCATTCCTCTCCTTGACACCATATCTACCCATCACCTCTTTGTCTCCACTGTTCCCTTCACCAACATATCCATTGAAATCCGCTCCAATCACCACTTTCTGTCCCTTGAGTACACTGTCCATCACTTCATCCAACTCACACCAAAAATCTTCTTTCTCATCCATTGCACACACAACTTGCGGTGCATATGCACTAACAACATTCATCATCACACCTTCAGTTTCCAGCTTCATAATCGTTACTCTGTCTGACACTCTTTTCGCCTCCAGAACACTCTTGACATGCTGTTCCTTCAGAATAACCCCTACCCCATTTCTCACTCCCATCCACCCCATGATAGAACATTTTGAATCCACCTCTGATCCACCTGGCCTTACACCCTTTCCATTCAGTCTCTTGTACGCACAATATATCAACCTTCCTTCTCTCCATCATATCTGCTAACTCTCTCCCCTTACCAGTCATACTGCCAGCATTCAAAGTTCCTACCCTCAGTTCCACTCTCTTTACTTTCCTCCTCTCCTCCTGCCTCCGGACACGTCTCCAACCCATTTCTTCTCCTTCATCTTCTTCGGCCAACAGTAGCCCAATTTCCACCAGCACCTTGTTGGCTAACAGTACTGGTGGCGGTCGTTGTTAACCCGGAGTTCGACTGATCCGGTATGGAAATTTGTAGTAGACCTTCTACCTGCTTAATAGATAATGAAATAATGAGGGACCTACTCACACCTGGCTATGGAACAGCCTGTCAGTCAAATGTCCAAATACTTTTGAGTCCCTGAGAATGGGAGGGACATTTGTATAAAAATGGCTGTCATTTCTAAACACCTCATATGATATTTCTGTTAAATCCTTTGAATTAATGCTGAAAGTCTACAATTCAATCGCCTAACGTTGCTTTATTTCAAATCGTGGTGGCCAACACAAAATTATGTAACTGTATATGGCACATGTCCATACATGAAAATGAAAGTCATGGACCATCTACTGGAAAGTGTTTTGTAATGCATGTTGTAATAAAACACATTGCACTTGTCAGCAGATGGTGCATCACAAACATTTGTAGTACTAAAATGCATTAGTGCAAATGTTTGTGATGTCCCATCATTTGGAATGACAAATGCAGTGCATATCTCTTAGTTCTATGCCATTTGGTATGAGTCTGGTATCTCTGACACCAAGGAGCCACCACATTAGGTGGAGTTCTGTTACACAAAAGTACTTATTTGAGTCAGATCACCTTGCTACAACCCTTAACCAAAGTATGCCATCTTTTGGAATGAGAAATGCAATGTATACAGTATGTCTCTGTTATATGCCCTCTGGTATGAGTTTGGTATCTCTGAAGCCTGGAGTCTCCACTCAGAAACTCCAAATAGGTACAGTTGAGTTACATGACATTACTTGGAATTATTTGAGTCAGATAATCTTCCAACAAACCTAACCTTTTACCAACTGTGTAACTGGGTGGAGTTCTGGAGGTCTTTTGGTACTCAATGACTACCTGGACCATAAATTGGATCTATCTATCAATTATATAGTGCCTTTCATATCTATCTATCTATCTATCTATCTATCTATCTATCTATCTATCTATCTATCTATCTATCTATCTATCTATCTATCTATCTATCTATCTATCTATCTATCTATCTATCTATCTATCTATCTATCTATCTATTGTGAGACATGCCCGGACACCATCAGACAGACACCACATCTTTATAAAAATACACACGTTTATTTTTTTTCTTCGCACAATACACAGTCCCACACAGCACACAGTGCTTCCCAGCACTAATCACCACTCCTCCAGGCTTCTCTCTCTGTCCGTGGGCCGCCTTTCCTCTCTCCACGGGAGCTTTGTCCTGCTCCCACTCCCGACTCCAGCTCTCCGATTGGAGGGAGGCGGCGACTTTTATTTTCACCCAGATGTGCTCCAGGTGCTTGATGTTCTTCCGGCAGCACTTCCTGGTATGGGGAAAGTGCTGCTCTTGCACCCGGAAGCACTCCAGGCATCTCTGGCAGGATCATCCTCCATTTTCCCGGGTGTGGCGGAAGTACACATTTCCCAGGCTCCCTGAGGCTTGGGGCACCCTCTGGTGGTGGCCATGGGCCCCATTGGACTTGAGCCTCCTTGCTCCTTTCCCGTGGTCCTCTCCTGATCCAGGGCGGTTGCCCCCTCGTGGCCCAAAGGACAAATACTCCACCTTCCGGTCCTTCCAGGCATCCCGGCCAGGTCTGTCCCCCAGCCTCCTGCGACACTATCTATCTATCTATCTATCTATCTATCTATCTATCTATCTATCTATCTATCTATCTATCTATCTATCTATCTATCTATCTATCTATCTATCTATCTATCTATCTATCTATCTATCTATCTATCTATCTATCTATCTATTATATTTTGCTTTTCATCTATCTATCTATCTATCTATCTATCTATCTATCTATCTATCTATCTATCTATCTATCTATCTATCTATCTATCTATCTATCTATCTATCTATCTATCTATCTATCTATCATATAGTGCCTTTCACATCTATCTATCTATCTATCTATCTATCTATCTATCTATCTATCTATCTATCTATCTATCTATCTATCTATCTATCTATCTATCTATCTATCTATCTATCTATCTATCTATCATATAGTGCCTTTCACATCTATCTATCTATCTATCTATCTATCTATCTATCTATCTATCTATCTATCTATCTATCTATCTATCTATCTATCTATCTATCTATTTTGTTATTTCTGAAAAATTGCTATTTATTTATTTATTTATTTATTTATTTATTTATTCCTTTGTGTATTTATCTATTGATTAATTGTATTATTTGTCCTGTGAGTCTGTATCTTTGTTTTTTACATTTCTGCTGATGTGTGCATCTAAATTTCCCACTGGGATTATTAAAGTATACTTCACGGAAGGACCGGAGGAGGGATTGCGCCTCCTCCAGACCACGAGGTGGTGACCACCCTGGTGGCTTTGGGGACCATGGGAACAGACCTTAAAAGCTCAACCCTTTAGTGGCCCATGGTCACCGCCAGGGGGTGCCCCAATGCCTGAGGAGCCCTGGCCCTCAGTACTTCCGCCACACCCAGAATTGCTCGGGGGAAGACGAGCAGGGACACCCGGAGTGGCACTTCCACCACACCGGGGAGAGTCGGCAGTCACTCATTGGAAGGCACCTGGAGCACATCCCTCCCTCCATTCGTTGGCTTGAGTTGGGAGCGGAGAAAGACGGAGCTCGGGAAAAAAGGTGGCCTGAAGAAGGAAAAGGCATTGAGGAGGCCTGGACTTTGGGGGAGTTTTGGGGTTGTGTGTGACCTTGGAAAGAGTGATTATGAATAAACGTGTGTTGGGCGATGAACCATCGGTGTCTGCCTTTCTGTGTCCAGGCCATATTCCACAATATGTAATCTAATCAAATTAAAATACTTTTTTTTATGGACTATTCAAAAATCTACTCCATTCAGAGGCATGTAAATGGTGTGGCTGTATTTAGAGGAGTTTAAAATCATAGTTATGTATAAAAATATAATAGTATAAAAGTAAAAATATAAAAAATATAAAAGTATAAAAATAATATATTTTAAGTAGCTGGTGAAGTCCGACTGCAAAAGTTTACACGTAAATATTAAAAAATAATTGAAAGCTGTCAAAGTGACAGCAAAGATTATAAAGGAAAAAGTGGAAACCCAGTTTGTAACAGAAAACAGACTTCACCATTGTGCTCACCGAATTATGAAATAATTGCTAATTATCCTTGGCTCATTACCTGGAGGAAATGATATTGTCAGTTTCATGTTGATCAGCGTTAGCTCCTTCTCGGCTATATAATATTTTAATTACGTTATTGTCAGCTTCAAGCACTCCCGCTGAAGAAGAGAATTATGGGCTGATTTAAACCCTCCTGCCTACACCTCGGTGCCATTAAGGGAGAGGATTGTCTTGTGTGACTTGATGATTTACCCAATGCAGAAAAAAAAAAATCTGTTATTTGTGGCCCCAGAAGCTAACAAAGTAAAATGGAAATGTGTGCCTTCCATGGGTGACACAGTAGCTAGTGTTGCTATCTCACAGCTCCAGAATTGTCGTTTGGATCTCCGCCTGGCTATTGTCTGTGTAGTATATGTGTGTTTGCCTGTTTCTGCATTGTTTTTTAGTTCTGGCTATTTCGCTTTTCCTCTCACATCCCAAAGACTAGCTGGTAGATTAATTGGTGACTCCAAAATGGGACCCCTAAGGAGTCAGTCAATGTGTGTGTGTGTGTGTGTGTGTGCTGTGATTACCTGGCACATCTGCAGGGCTATTTTTTAGGCTGCACCTGATGCTGCCGGGATTGGCTTTTACCCCCAATATATGCAATCAACCCCACATGGAAGTGTCAAAAGATAAAGTGGGAGAAGTACAGAGCCCTCCATATTGTTTGGGACAAACACCCATTGCTCCTTAATGTCCCCCTAAGCTCCAAAATGTAATATTACAAATCAAACAATTCAGACCTTGCCATTAAAGTGCACAACACAGACTTTCATTTAAGGGGATCTGCATGCATTTCGGTCACACAACAGTTTTTCCACGCAGTCCCCCCATTTCAGGGCACCATAATGTTTGGGACTAGTGCTGGGTGGTATACCGATTCATACCGAAAACCGTTTTTTATTTTTTTTATGATATGGATTTTTCTTATACCGCAACACCGGTTTAAATTGCCTAAATGACGTTCGGAACGTGGCGCAGCAGGAAACTGTTCAAGTGGGGACCTTTTTCACTGCTACACCGCTAAACACAGATTTGTTGCACTAGGGCTCTTTTTCACTGCTACACCACCAAATGGTGGGCGGTAGCATAGGAATGCTGCGTGGTGAAAATGGACAGAGAGCCTGGAGATACTTTAGTTTTAAAAGGTCAGATGTGTAAATACTGTTTCTATACTATTGGATAATACTGCAAGCCAAGTTGTACTTGTTTTATTTGTTTTCAATACAGTGTAATGTACCTGGGTACTGTGTAATAGTGTGACGACATGTTTTCAAACCCCGTCATAAGTTATATAGCACATTAAATGCTTTGTGTTAAGTGATTCTTAAACTGACTTCTTCTTGCACTAGGAGGAGGCGCCGGCAGCGATCGCCGCACAGAATACATTCACTTCATGATCTTCCTTCTCTCTGAACATTTAGAATTCTAAAATAAATACTTAATATAATTTTCATGGTGAAATGCATTAAAGCATGCATTAATCATATGGGGGCACGGCGGCGTGCCTGCCTTGCATTTGCATGTTTTTCTGGTGGGTTTACTCGGCGCTTCAGTTTCCTTTCAAAGTCATGTAGGATGTGGGGTTTTATTGTGCTATATTGACCCTGCTAGTGTATGTTTTGCTTATATTCATCCTTCGATGGGCGCAACTCTGAATGGATGGCATAATTAAACATGTATAACGAAGATATTTTTGAAGTTCTGAACACTAGTTCTGTTTATAACTAGTTTTAATTTCACAAAGACGTTTATCGTGTTGTGATTGGTTATGTGGAGAAAGAAAAAGGACGGATAGGAACTGGGGTTTTAGTACGTCAGATAGAGACTAGTGATGGGTCGTTCTTGAACGATTCGTTCATTTTGAACGAATCTTTAATGTGACTCGAGAAGAACGAGTCGTCTCGTGGGAGTGATTCGTTCAGTCGCGCATGCGCATTTGCGCAACTTTCTATAGTTTTTTTCGAGTCTTCGGGTTTTTCGAGTCGTTCGTTCATCACGTGACAGCCCCATAAGCTTAACCAACTCAGTCTGAGCTGGAAAGAGAATTGATTAGTTCATCTCTCGAGTCTTCTGGTTTGAGTCGTTCGATCATCACGTGACAGCCCCATAAGCTTAACCTATGCAGTCTGAGCCGGAAAGAGAATTGATTAGTTCATTCCTCGAGTCTTTCGAGTCGTTCGTTCTTTTGTCACATGACCACTTACCGGCTCAGTAGTAGCAAATCATAGACTAAAGACCAAGGTAAACAATGAATTAATATTTTCTGTTTCTTATAGCATTATAGTTTTGTCTTGTTTGTAGTGTGATCAACATTTGTGTAAGCAGTAGATGTGTTAGGGAGGTAACAGGTAACATTTTAATTATACTTTGCTAAAATGAACGAAATGACTCGAAAAAAGATTCGTTCATTTTGCTGAACGAGACTCAAAGGTCCGAGTCGGTAAAATGATCTGAACTTCCCATCACTAATAGAGACAGCACGCGTGCAATAAAGAAAGCCCGCTCAGAAGAACATGCACTGAATTCTGTGTTCGTGTCTCCGACCACCAGATCACAAACCCAACATTTATACAATATTTAAGTTAAACCTGTACGATACCCATTCATACATCCAGTTTTTTGGAGCCTCGTCACACCTGCCATAAAGGTCTCTACCCTGAACATAATAGTCCAACTATCAGTAATAATACTATAATTTATTTTATTGTTATTATTTATTAGTTTAAATATTATGCAGTTTATTGATGGTAAAGTTGTTTAAAAAGTCACTTTAACGTGTCAGTGGACAGAGATTGTTAACATTAACAGAAAGTGTAGTTGGTTTACAAAAAATATTTACTATTTATTCTTTTTCTAAGACATATTCAGTGCAATACAACTTTTGACAAGCACTTCTGGATATTTTACTAAGTCTAAATGCCTCTTTGTATGGTTGAAAATATGTTGTCAAAATTATAGTTTAAGTTTTTGCAAAATTTGTTCAATAAAAAGGTTCTATATTTTGACTGCATCTGTCATGCAGTGTGATACCTTCTCCATTAGTGCCACCCCCTTGAAAACTATCACTTTATGGGGCAATGCAAAACTGTATTAATACTTGTGTTCACATTAAAATGTTTTTTATGTACAATACTCTTGACAGTGGAATAGGTTATTCTTAGCCAGTAATTCCAGTGGAAAATGTGGTTAACATCCACTCATGCATGGGGAAAAAAATACCGGCGAATACCGTGAAACCGGGATAATTTAGAAAAATACCGTGATATAGAATTTTGGTCATACCGCCCACCCCTATTTGGGACACAGCGATGGCAGGTCCATTAAAGCCGTTGTCATATTTAGTTCTTTGTCTCGTATCCCTCACATGCAATGACTGCTTGAAGTCAGCGATTCACAGACATCACCAGGTGCTGAGGGTCTTCTCTGGTGATGCTCTGCCTCTAATGCGGCCATCTTCAGAACCTGCTTGTTTTTGGGGGCTTGTCCCCTTAAGTTTCTTCTTCAGCATATTAAAGGGCTGTTATATTAGATTGAAATCAGGTGACTGACTTGGCCATTCAAGAATTTTTCATTTTTTATCTTTGATAATCTCCTGTGTTACCCCAGCAGTCTGTTTGGCTCATTATCTTGTGGTAGGATGAAATGCCGTCCACTGAGTTTGGAGGCCTTTACTGGAACTTGAGCAGATCAGATGTGTTCCTACACCTCAGAATTCATTGTGCCACTGCCGTCAACAGTGCCATCATCAATGAAGTGAAGTGTGCCCGGACCTGTGGCAGCCATACATGCCCAAGCCAATACACCCCCAGCACCGCCATGTTTAACAGATCAGGTGATCTGCTTTTGATCTTAGGCAGTTCCTTCTCATCTTCTCACTTTGCTCTCGCCATCACTCTGATCAGGTTCATCATTGTTTCGTCTGTCCACAAGACCTTTTCCCAGAATTCTGCAGGCTCTTTGAAGTCCTTTGTCATAAACTGTAATCTGGCCATCCTCTTTTTGTGGTTTTCATCTTGCAGTCTCTGTGTTTGTGTTCATGAAGTCTTCTGCTGATAGTTGTCTCTGACACACACACACATCTGCCCAATGAAGACTGTTTATGATCTGTTGCACAGGCATAGGGGGCTTTTTCTTGACCATAGTGAGGATTCTTCTGTCATCAGCAGTGGAGGTCTTCCTTGGCATACCAGCCCCTTTGTGATTACTGAGTCCACCAGTGTGTTATTTCTTCTTAATGATATTCCACACAGTTGACTTTAGGTCAGCTTCAGGTGTTATCAATGTCTCCAATGGTTGTATTCTTGTTTTTCAGCCTCATGATAGCTTCTTTGACTTTCATTGGCACTGCTCTTGCCCTCATGCTGAACAATGGTAATTCCAGACCCGAAAGGGTAGAAGCAAACTGAGGTATCTGATGAAGCAATGAAACCCACCTGAGGAATTTCAAACACATGGGAGGCCAATTGTCCTAAACATTATGGTGCCCTGAAATGGGGGGACCGTGTGGGAAAAGTGTCACGTGACCAAAATGTCTGCAACAGTCCGTACGGCGCGGAGATCCATGCAAGTTTTGTGTGAGATGTTTCCTAGGAAGCTGATCTCCTTGCGTGGCGATGTCAGGTGGCCATCACATTCGCCTGATCTTGCTCAGTGCGATTTCCTCTTGTAGGTCTATCTCAAGTTGAAGGTAGACACACACCGACCTCAAAACCTTGAAGGCTTCAAGGACACTATTCGCCAAAAAATCACCGCTATTCCCCTTGAAATGGCTGAACGAATCTTGCGAGCATGCAGAAATCATCTTGAAGAGTGTATCGCTAATGATGGCCACCACCTTGAAGAAATCATTTTTAAAACACAGTGAAAACTATTTTGCACACCCTTTCTTGTGTTGTAATGAAATTTATTTTATCTTGTAGTATTTATGTAGAATAAACGTTTGAAATGTGGTACTTCTTGTTGGCTCACCCTGTACCTCTCAGCTAGCTTCAAAATGCCTGTGTATTCACGAAAAAGAGCTGGAATCTACAGCTGGGGACAGGGAAGCCTAGTCTGACCTGCTAGTCTGCTTCCATACCAGGAAAAGCGAATAAGTAGAACAGATAAAGAATAACTGAATGGATATGTTTAAAAAAAATGTCTCTTTTAGAATTGTACAACACATCAGACCTTCTCTTTGCCAACAAGCTCCACATCCATCCATCCATCCATTTTCCAACCCGCTGAATCCGAACACAGGGTCACGGGGGTCTGCTGGAGCCAATCCCAGCCAACACAGGGCACAAGGCAGGAACCAATTCCTGGCAGGGTGCCAACCCACCGCAGGACACAAGCTCCACATTTATACAAATATTACGCTTTTGTGAACACATTCCTTAATAAGGTTTACCCATACTTCAAAACTTTAAATGACTAATCAGTCCATTATCGAAAACCTACTTTTCCCTGGTTAGGGTCATGGGAACTTAAAGATTATCTCAACCGCAACTACCATGTGAGGTATTTTAATAAGTTATATATAAATTGTGAGGGGTTCTGCCCGGACACAACCAAACAGACACCGCAGTTCTTAAATCACACACGTTTAATAAAGACAAAGTCCTCCAAGACACAAATCCCACACCCACACAGTACTTCCCGCACCAAACATCCTTACTCGGGCCTTTCAATGTCCGTGGGCTGCCTTTCTTCCTCCTGTCGCTAAAGCGTTGTCCACCTCCATCTCCCGACTCTCACTCGCTGACTATAGGAAGGCGGCCCCCTTTATAGTCACCCAGACGTGCTCCAGGTGTTCGCTGATGGTGTGGTGGAAGTGCCGCATGAGCACCCGGAAGCCACTCCGGGTGACGCTGGAAGGTCCTTCCTCCACCTTCCCAGGTGTGGCAGAAGTGTAGATCTCTCGGGCTTTATGAGGCTTGTGGGCTCCCTGGCGGTAGCCTCCCTGCTACTTCCCCATGGTCACCTTGCTATCAAGGGTGTTTGGGGATGTATAGATTCCCTTTCCGGTTCTTCCAGGCATCCTGGCAGGGTCTGGCCCCCAGCCTCCTGCCACAAAATAAACAAAACAGGCGTGCAGAGCTGAATGGAGGTTCATTCTCCTTTTTCATACTGTAGCTCCTATTCATCACCTTCTCAATCTCTAGGGTTGGTTTTCTTACTTTCTTCACTAACGTGGCGCTAGTAAATTAAAATATTCAGATTGTTACCCTGAAAATAAGACCCCAGACATCACAGGATTCAAAAGGGTTTACTTAACTCATCTGATCATATGTGGGCAGATGCGAGTGCCTGCCTAACTAATCTAGATACTAAAGAGCATCAAGAAATACAATGATCCTAAAGTAGAGAAAATGATGTGCAGATAAAGTGCCATAGTGAGAGGATCAATACACTGTTATTACAGACACTATAGTATAAAAATAGTACTGTTTTATAATGTAGTTGTAGCGGCCCCAGTGACGCTAATCTTCACACTGGCAGAAAGGTAGTGATTTTTTTTATTTTATGGTGGGGAATCCTGGAACACACCCAGCCTTGACACGGCGTGCTCTTACTCACTCACAGAGACACAGTTACTAGCTAAATGAATCGATAAATAATAATGAAATATATTAATCACATGAAGGAAGGATAAAGAACATACAATACAATGAGAACATGAATGCAAAAACCCTCCCCAGATCCCCCGACGATGATAACAAATCGAAAGACAACACAACAAACCAGTCTAATATCACAATGGCAGAACATGATGTAGGGGTGAGGGGAAAATCCTACAAATGATGCACTGTAACCAATTTAAAGTTTGTCCTACCAGTTTCCTGATGTGGTGTGGAATGAGGTATTTTGGGAGTGCTCCCTCTGAAGAAGACGTATCCAGTACATACCAAATCACTCGAACAGGCAGGCACAAGCCAGACGATACATCCAGACAGGAACAGTAATCCAAGATGAACAACAAGTACCGTATATACTTGTGGATAAGTTCTTCCAAAGATAAGTTGGGACTTGATTTCATCATATAATTTCTGATATTTTATAATGTCGGTTGTATGCGGAATGCGGAAAACTCACGCTATTGGTCCAAGAGATTACGATACGCTAACGCCCACCTGAGAGAGTAACCACGGAGGACACACTGCCTTTTTTTTCTATGTTGGTGTGGCAATGCGCTGTATGAGTGTGTGCTCCTAACCTCCCTCTCTATATGTTGACCACACAGTAATACCCTATTCCAAAGTCATGTTTGCACTGATTTGTGTTTTTTGTATCTCACACCCTCATACACCTTTATTGTAAGAGCATCCCTTATCTATGATGGAGCATTCGATTAGAAGAAAATATGAAGCTGGTTTTCAATTAAGCATCGTTGAAGTAGTGAAAGATATTGGTAACTGCGGTGCTGCAACAAAATTTGATGTGTCTGAGAAACTGGTGCGAGATTGGAGGAGGCAAGAAGATGTAAAAAGACAAAAAAAAAATAAGTGTTGCATTTTTGAATGGGCGTATAAGTTGAAGTGTTACATCGATTTTTCGAGTTTCAAGACCTGACTTATACATTAGTATATATGGTAATCCAAATGGGTGAACAGCGTATGAACAGACAGACAGACAATCGTAATCCCTTGAGGTCTTTGCAGTTCCCTTTTTAAAAGGCTCACTGGCTCGAATTCCTTCCCAGCAGCCCCTGCGCCCTCCAGACTGTCCAATAGCATTTTACTGCTGGGGCCGCTGGGATATGTGGTACCTTTTTACATAGGATTGTTTCATTGTTAATGTACTGAACCTGTAACTGTTTTAATAAACTATCCATGGGAAACTTTTTAAATATTTTGAATGAAGCGCACAGGCAAGCAACAAAATTGCTGGTGAGCTACTTTGACAAAACAGTGCCTTATTACACACGTTGCAAGCAAGCTTTTGATTTAAACCAGTGATAAGCATTCTTTTTTAAATAATTCAAACACTGTCATGGCAGGCAGCTAAAGAGCTCAAAAGAAGGTAGTTCCATGCCAAAGGGGATTGCAGACTGCACTAATCCTTTCTCGTTTGTCCCTGCAAACCAAACCAAAATTTCTGCACGAAAGCGATGATGCCACTTCCGGCCCCGATGACATCACTTCCAGTTCCTGTCCAGATGACATCATTTCCCCTGCCTGACTTTGAACACCGCCATATTCCTTCTGCCAATCAGTTCTGTTTTGGACTTGTATATGTAAACAACCTTGCATTTATCGTTTTCTTTTGCCTATTGTCACACACGTGCGCATGGGAGGCAGCAAAGGGCTTGAGTGACGGCAGTTCTGAGGCAGGCTGGGAGCTGGAAGAGTGCACTGACTCTTTTTCTCTCTTTCCTGTAGACCATTCCTGGGAGATTCCATCTGGCTCTCTTGACGTCACTTCCGGGACCGAGCCAATGGAAGGAGACCTTGCCGGCTCTGGCCCCTGTGATGTCACGTCCGGGCTCGAACCAATGGCTAAAGAACATGGGCCTTGATCCTTATGACCTCACTTCCTGTTTTCCCCTTTAAAACCCTGCCCTTTTTCCTAATTCCTCAGTCTTGTGTTGGACTCAGTTGTATGCACATCAATGCTGTTTATTTGCTAAAAAATGACTTTGCAGCCAGGATACCATATTATACGGGTGGCTGCCCCAAACCTTCATCTGAGTATGTCTCGTTTTTGTGACACTATTTTTGTAGCCATACTTCAAGTATACGGGAGGCTGCCCTAAACCTTTTTCTGTGTCGAGGCGTTTTATTTCCACAATACCTTGTACTTGAAAAGCCTAATCTGAGAAAATTTAACAACCGGTCTATAATGTGTATTCTGTAAGAAGTTGGTCCAGTCATTCAACAGATTTATTTAATGGTAGCCAACAGTGGATTTAGAAGGTACTCAAAGGATCTGACTGAGGAGGAGGTGCAGGATAGAATTATATGGAGAAGGTTGATCAAACACATCGACCCCACATAGAAGTGGGAAGTGAAGAAGAAGAAGAAGAAGAAGAAGAAGAAGAAGAAGAAGAAGAAGAAGAAGAAGAAGAAGAAGAAGAAGAAGAAGAAGAAGAAGAAGAAGAAGAAGAAGAAGAAGAAGAAGAAGAAGAAAATGCCATGGCAAAATCTACTCTCCTTTCCACATTGCTATAGCAAGATTAATTGAAATGAATTGAATTGCTCTGCAGGGTCTATAGCTCCCTTTGACCCTGAGGTAGAAAATGCCGATAAAGGAATGTAAGAATGGATAATAAGAGTGTTTTGTTTCTCCTTGTGTTATAACAGAAAGTCACTAATGCTGGGCTTCTCTCTTAGTGGTTTTATATTGATTATTGATTGCTCATCTTCATTTTTTGGAATATCGAGTCAGTGAAATCCCTTTATGTATAATAATAATAATAATCCATCCATCCATTTTCCAACCCGCTGAATCCTAAATACAGGGTCACGGGGGTCTGCTGGAGCCAATCCCAGCCAACACAGGGCACAAGGCAGGAACCAATCCTGGGCAGGGTGCCAACCCACCGCAGATAATAATAATAATAATAATAATAATAATAATAATAATAATAATAATAATTTTAAGTGACAGCTGGCCTCAGTACGGTAGACTGGTGCAGGAAGTGTGGGTGAGATGAAGTCCGAAAGGCAATATACACGATCAGATGTCTGACCACGGGAGGTGCTGCTATTAACTCCACAGTTGCACAATTTTCCTGTTGTGAACTCCCCTTTCCAGGTGGTATAGAAGTAAGAAATCCCTCCAAACAGAGTCTGAACTCAGAAAAGACTTTAATTCCTGTTGCTGTGGTCTGTAACAAAGTTAAATACACACACCAAGTCATGACGTTACAAACAAGCACTCATTGTAACTACTCTGCACATCTAAGTCTAACAAACATTTGAAACTCCTTATATTAAATTATCTAGAATAAACTTACTTTTTCCAAAAAGGATGCACAGCATTAATGGCTCAGGTGTTATGGGAAAGGACAAACTGTTCAAACAACGTGCAACAAGTAAACAAAGGAAGAGAAAAAGTAACGAAACATGAACTTTCACCTGGAAGTATGGAAACCACTTGTAAAATGTTTTTCTTTCAATGTTCTGCCATTAGAGGTCGCCATTTAACCTGGCAAAGGACTTTCTGACAATAATAATAATAATAATTCTTTATATACTACTTTTCTCACTACTCAAAGCACTTTATGTAGTGAGTAGGAAGCCACCACTAATGTGCAGCACTCACCTGATTTATGTGATGGCAGCCATTTTTTGCACCGGTGCGCTCACCACACATGAGCTGTTACAGTCATATGAAAAAGTTTGGAAACCCCTCTCAGCCTGCAAAAAAATTGACTCTCCTTTCAACAAAAAAGATAACAGTGGTATGTCTTTCATTTCCTAGGAACATCTGAGTACTGCGGTGTTTTCCGAACAAAGATTTTCAGTGAAGCAGAATTTAGTTGTATGAAATTAAATCAAATGTGAAAAACTGGCTGGGCACAAATGTGGGTCCCCTTGTTATTGTGCTGATTTGAATGCCTGTCACTGCTCAATGCTGATTACTTGGTGTGATGAGCTCGTTAAGCCTTGAACTTCATAGACAGGTGTGTCCCATCATGAGATATAAAGGTATTTAAGGTGGTCAATTACAAGTTGTGCTTCCTTCCCTTTGACTCTCCTCTGAAGAGTGACAGCATGGGATCCTCAAAGCAACTCTCCAAAGATCTGAGAACAAAGATTGTTGAGTCTCCTGGTTTAGGGGAAGTGGTTCTCAAACTATGGGGTGGTGGCTCTGAGGCTAAGGATCTACGCTGGTATCCGGAAGGTTGCCGGTTCGAATCCCCGTCAATGCCAAAAGAGATCCTACTCTGCTGGGCCCTTGAGCAAGGCCCTTAACCTGTAATTGCTCCAGGGGCGCTGTACAATGGCTGACCCTGCGCTCTGACCCCAAGGGGTATGCGGAAAACTAACAAACACTGTTGTAAGTCGCTCTGGATAAGAGCGTCTGCTAAATGATGTAAATGTAAATGTAAATGGGGCGGGCCCCTGGCTCGAAGTAACAAAAAGGGGGGTGCGAAGATGTGAAAAAAAGAAAACAACAATGGAAAATATGAAAAATAAATCTATTGAAACCAAAACAAATTAACTTAAACTACACTCTGATACTAGAAAAATAAATATAGAGTTAGATAAATGTCGATAAAAGTTAAGTAGGTATAATAAAATATGCATCTATGATATATCATTAATTAAAAAAGAACAAATTGGTATTAGTGGGCTCCTTTCAAAAAAACGTTAGGGGGGGGCGCGATTACAACTGTTATGAAAACTTGGGTTGCAAATACTTAAAGGTTGAGAAACGCTGGTTTAGGGGAAGGCTACAAAAAGCCATCTCAGAGGTTTAAACTGTCAGTCAACTGTAAGGAATGGAATCAGGAAATGGAAGGCCACAGGCACAGTTGCTGTTAAACCCAGCAGGTCTGGCAGGCCAAGAAAAATACAGGAGTGGCATATCAGCAGGATTGTGAGAATGGTGACAGACAACCCACAGATCACCTCCAAAGACCTGCAAGAACATCTTACTGCAGATGGTGTATCTGTACATTGTTCTACAAGTCAGCGCAATTTGCACAAAGAACATCTGTATGGCAGGGTGATGAGAAAGAAGCCCTTTCTGCACTCATGTCACAAACAGAGTCGCTTGTTGTATGCCAATGCTCATTTAGACAAGCCAAATTCATTTTGGAACAAAGTGCTTTGGACTGATGAGACAAAAATGGAGTTATTTGGTCATAACAAAAAGCAATTTGCATGGCAGAAGAAGAACACCGTATTCCAAGAAAAACACCTGCTACCTACTGTCACATTTGGTGGAGGTTCCATCATGCTGTGGGGATGTGTGGCCAGTTCAGGGACTGGGGCCCTTGTTAAAGTCGAGGGTCGGATGAATTCAACCCAATATCAACAAATTCTTCAGGATAATGTTCAAGCATCAGTCACAAAGTTGAAGTTACGCAGGGGTTGGATATTCCAACAAGACAATGAGCCAAAACACAGTTCAAAATCTAAAAAGGCATTCATGCAGAGGGAGAAGTACAATAATCTGGAATGGCTGTCACAGTCCCCTGACTTGAATATCATCGGAAATCTATGGGATGATTTGAAGCAGGCCGTCCAGGCTCGGCAGCCATCAAATTGAACTGAACTAGAGAGATTTTGTATGAAGAATGGTCAACAATACCTCCATTCAGAATCAGACACTCATCAAAGGCTATAGGAGGACAGCGTCTAGAGGCTGTTAGATTTACAAAAGGAGGCTCAACTAAGTATTGATGTCATATCTCTGTTGGGGTGCCCACATTTATGCACCTGTCTAATTTTGTTATGATGCATATTGCATATTTTCTGCTAATCCAATAAACTTAATGTCACTGCTGAAATGCTACTGTTTCCATAAGGCATGTCAGATATTAGAAGGAAGTTCAGCCAATGAGAAACAAAAATCCAAAGAATTAAGAGGGGTTCCCAAACTTTTTCATATGACTGTAGGTGGTGAAGGGGTGAGAGAGATACCCAGTTAGAGACAGGAGATGATTAAGGGGGCAGAAAGATTAGGCCATGGTGGACAAATTTAGTCAGGACATCGGGATACACTCTACTCTTTACGTAGAATGCCCAGCGACCTTTTCCGACCACAGAGAGTCAGGACCTCGGTTTTGCGTTTCATCTGAAGGACGCCACCATATTTAGAGCACAGCGTCTCCATCACTGCACTGGGGCATTGGGATCCACATTCAGACCACAGAGTGAGCGATCCCTGCTGGTCTCACTCTAGATGGTGTCTCATCCAAGTACTGGCTGGGCCCGAATGTGCTGAGCTTTAGGTGGGTGACTTCTTCTGAAATGCAGGTGGGATGGCTGCTGATATAACATGTTGTACCTGAAATTTTAAGCAGGTCATAAACAAAAAAATACAATTCGTATTATATTTTATTGTACACTGGCTCACTTTTGCTAATAAGAAAGGCTAGCAACATATTCTGTTGTGTAAGCTTTACATATTCATATCTCTTTGAACTAAAATTCTTTTCCCTTCCTTTAGTCAGTTTATTGGTAAGCAGTATGTCTCTGTATAGATAGGCCCCAAAGGCATTGGGGAAAACTGAATTTTGATTCATAATTTGCTCAGTCTGCACTTTGAGAGAAGTTTCTTACTCACGGAAAGCTGTGATTAAATTTAAAATAGGCTATGGGAGATTGTGAATTTGTACCACACCGCGGTCCACTGCCGACTTCGCTTTCTCCTCACAATTTATGCGACAGGTAATACATTGTTTGTTGATAACCAAAAGATATACGGCAGCACAGTGTGTTACAGCAAATCTGTTGCTTGGAAATCAATTCTGGCTTTAAGTTCCTCAGACAAATAAATAAAAAGCACAAATAAAGAAAACTCCATACTGTATCGGAGTGTAGGGCAGCTGTGCCCATCCAGGCTGCTCTGCTGGCATTTTCTAACATGTAAACTGCTTGCGGCCTCAGAAGAGCATCCAACCATAAAATCAAAGTTCATAAATGTCCTGTTAGAAATGCTGATCCCAGATGTGCTATTTAAGAAGAAGAAAAAATTGACAAAATGTCGAAAATATCACATCCCTTCCTGAGCGAGCAATTGATACAGAGAAGCATACAGTAAGTCCTTTGCCAAATTTTGTCCAGAGAAACGTAATTATACCACGACTGGACATTCTAGCATGCCCAGAGGACTGTCTGCATCGACATTGTCCTTCTACATCTGAGGCTTGAATATATTAGAACATTAGCACAATCTGGATGAGAACAGGCCATGAAAGCCCACCAGTCCTATCTACAGTACTTCCATCCATTTTCCAACCCGCTGAATCCGAACACAGGGTCACGGGGGTCTGCTAGAGCCAATCCCAGCCAACACAGGGCACGAACCAATCCCGTGCAGGGTGCCAACCCACCGCAGGACACACACAAACACACCCACACACCAAGCACACACTAGGGCCAATTTAGAATCGCCAATCCACCTAACCTGCATGTCTTTGGACTGTGGGAGGAAACCGGAGCGCCCGGAGGAAACCCACGCAGACACGGGGAGAACATGCAAACTCCACGCAGGGAGGACCCGGGAAGCGAACCCAGGTCCCCAGGTCTCCCAACTGTGAGGCAGCAGCGCTATCCACTGCGCCACCGTGCCGCTCTCTACAGTACTTAATTCTTCTAAATAAATATCAAGTCAAGTCCTACAGTCTACCACACTACTTGGTCGCTTTTTCCAAGTGTCTGTGGTTCTCTGTGTGACGAAAAACGTCCTAATGTTTGTACAAAATTTCCCCTTAACAAGTTTCCAACTGTGTCCCCGTGTTCTTGATGAACTCATTTTAAAGTCCCCGTCTCGATCCACTGCACTAATTCCCTTCATAATTTTAAATACTTCAGTCAGGTCTCCTCTTCATCTACTTTTGCTTAAACTGTAAAGGCTCAACTCTTTAAATCTTTCCTCCTAACTCATCCCCTGTAGCCCTGGAATCTTCAAGACCCAGGATCAGAGAGTCAAGAGCATCAGGGTTATCAGGTACCATCGATTTGTAAAGCTGTGTGTCATCTGCATAGCTGTGGTAGGCCACCTTGTGCTTTGAGATAATATGACCTAAGGGACCTAAAGAGCAGTGGACCCAGAATAGATCTTTGTGGTTCACCATACAAAATATCGGGGTCTCCAAAGTGCAATCACCACAACTAACAAAGAATTTTCAACCTGTTAAATAAGACTGAAACCAATTTGAGATGCCCATTGACTAAGGTGATTTATAAGAAAACTGTGATCAATGGGGTCAAATGCTGCACTCAGGTTTAAGGCCACGTTTATGCCCTTAACGCGATGCAACACATGCTCCCGCTGACGATACTTCTACACAAGCATTGAACTGTTAATACACGTGCACGGGCACTTTGCACAAATCTGGAAGATTCCACCAGGTGGCATGATGAGAAAATGTTTGGGTTTTCTGTGTGGTGAATTGCTTGAAACGTCAATTAAATTCTGAGGACACCTTGCCGCAATATCTCTGAAAAGGATGGATATTTAATGATTAAATCCATCAATCCAAGGATGTGCCCATTCCAGCAAGCATTGGGCACGAGGCAGAAACAATCCCCAGACGGGGCATCAGCTCATCACAAGGTGAACACAAGCGTCATTTCAATGGAGTCATTTCAATGTTCGTCTGTCAGTCGACTATACTTGTTATATAATTATTATATATTCTTATATATAGGGTGCTGCGGTGGGTTGGCACCCTGCCTGGGATTGGTTCCTGCCTTGTGCCCTGTGTTGGCTGGGATTGGCTCCGATTGTGTTCGGATTCAGCGGGTTGGAAAATGGATGGATGGATATATAGGGTGCAGACCTATAAATATTTGGGAGTGCAACTGGATGATAAATTGGACCGGACTGCCAATACTGATGCTCTGTGTAAGAAAGGACAGAGCCGACTATACTTCCTTAGAAGGCTGGCATCCTTCAACATCTGCAATAATATGCTGCAGATGTTCTATCAGACGGTTGTGGCGAGCGCCCTCTTCTACGCAGTGTTGTGCTGGGAAGGCAGCATAAAGAAGAGGGACGCTTCACACCTGTACAAACTTGTGAGGAAGGCAGGCTCTATTGTTGGCACGGAGCTGGACAGTTTGACATCTGTGGCAGAGCGACGGGCGCTGAGCAGACTCCTGTCAATCATGGAGAATCCACTGCATCCACTGAACAGGATCATCTCCAGACAGAGGAGCAGCTTCAGCGACAGACTGCTGTCACCGTCCTGCTCCACTGACAGACTGAGGAGATCGTTCCTCCACCAAACTGTGTGACTCTTCAATTCCACCCGGGGGGGTAAACGTTAACATTATACAAAGTTATTGTCTGTCTGTATACCTGCATTGTTATCACTCTTTAATTTGTTTTTTTATCAGTATGCTGCTGCTGGAGTATGTGAATTTCCCCTTGGGATTAATAAAGTATCTATCTATCTATCTATCTATCTATCTATCTATCTATCTATCTATCTATCTATCTATCTATCTATCTATCTATCTATCTATCTATCTATCTATCTATCTATCTATCTATCTATCTATCTATCTATCTATCTATCTATCTTCTAGTGCATCTCACACTATTGAATTAAAAATGAATGCTGTCAAAACAGAACAATGCAATTCCAAACCCACATATATGACTTATTCCTTTGTCATTTTGTCACATGTCACTGTGTCACTTTATTAACATGTCCAGTTGCATGTGTGATATGTGTTTATTGAGTTATATGAGTGACACTGAGGTGTATGGTGGAGTGGAGCCCCTCAGGTTCACTCTTATGGAGTCATTTCAATGTTCGTCTGTCCATCTTGTTCTGAACTTTGATTTCATGACATTCACATCAGACTAACAGAGGTATGGATGACCCAAACAAAGCAGACATTTTCAGAGCTGCTTGGTGAAGATTCTTATAGTTATCTGGCTCTTCTAAGCTCCAGAAATGCTGAGAATGCTGTTGAGACTTTAGCTGCACATTATTTTGAAGGTTTACTAATATATAATTGTGGAAGATTAGCCTCGACACAGACAGGCAGACACCAATGTTCAAACCCACCACACGTTTATTTACAATTATTATTTACAAGTGTCCCGCACACAACCCAGTGCCCCTGCACCAAACACCCTCAGTCCAGGCCTCTCACTACAATCCTATCTTCTCTTCGCCACCTCCACTCCTCTCCTCCGAGCCTCATCGTCTTCCACCCGACTCCAGCTGACGACTGGAGGGAGGCGGCCCCTTTTATGTCCATCCGGACATGCTCCAGGTGCGCCCTGATGAGTTTCTTGCAGCACTTCCTGGTGTGGCAGAAGTGCCACATAAGCACCTGGAAGCACTCCGGGTGTCCCTGGTAATATTTCCGCCAGCACCTCCGGGTGTGGCAGAAGTGCTGACGTCCAGGGCTTCACAGTGTTCAGGGCACCCCCTGGCGGTGGCCACAGGCCCCTATAGAGTTGAGCTTTTATGCTCAATTCTCATGGCCCCAACACAAACGAGGGCGACTGCCCTCTCGTGGTCCGGGGGAGGCATAGTCCTTCTCCCGGTCCTTCTCGGCATCCCGGCTGGGCGCAGCCCCCAGCCGCCCTCTACAATAATCTATAAAATCCAATGTCTCTCTCTCTATATGTCTGTCCGCTTTTCACGAGAGAACTACTTCATGGATTTAGATCGGGTTTTTTTTCTGTAATTTGCTTGAACATTCCAGTTGATTTTGCGACTTCTCTCATTTCACTATGTATCATAGTTCGCTTGCGGTATCAATTTATTATATTATTTATATATCATTAATAATGTATTATATTATTAATTATATTATTGCGGTATCGATCCAAGACAGAGGCCGAGGGGAGGGCCTTCCTCACTCACTCGCCAGCTTTGGGGCATGGTCCTTAACTCCGCTTAGCTAGCGAACGAGAGAACAACTGAATTCAACTTTGTCTGCACATTTAAAATAAAGTGTTACTTAGGTCTTGATGAGTCTGGATATTAGACAGATATAATTATAATTATATATATATATATATAATTGACTTATAGATGTGAAAGGCACTATATAATATATAGATATTAATTTTGTCATAGATAGATAGATAGATAGATAGATAGATAGATAGATAGATAGATAGATAGATAGATATGAAAAGCACTACAGTATATAATTGATTTATAGATGTGAAAGACACTATATAATATATAGATATTAATTTTGTCATAGTAGGCAGGATAGATAGATAGATAGATAGATAGATAGATAGATAGATAGATAGATAGATAGATAGATAGATAGATAGATAGATAGATAGATATGAAAAGCACTACAGTATATAATTGATTTATAGATGTGAAAGACACTATATAATATATAGATATTAATTTTGTCATAGTAGGCAGGATAGATAGATAGATAGATAGATAGATAGATAGATAGATAGATAGATAGATAGATAGATAGATAGATAGATAGATAGATAGATAGATAGATACTTTATTAATCCCAAGGGGAAATTCACAATTTTATTATCTTAAGTGTATGCCACATTGAAAAAAGAGATTGAAACTCAGATTGTGGATCGTGATTTTGTGTTAAAAGGATCGAGATATGATGTTTTGGAAAGATCACCCACCCCTATTTTGACTAATCAAGTTTTCAAATTTACGTAGGATTCATTAACCCTTTGGCGAGCTACTTGGAAAGGTGTTACAAGCTACCGGTAGCTCGCGAGCGGCGTGTTGGAGACCCCATGTTTACAATATTAGCCAACAGTGAAGCTGCTGATGTAACAAAAGAAGTATCAAATGTGAACACCATCTGTAACCTCTTACCTTCTTCATTGTCTCTTGCATGTGTTTCACCTTTGGGGTTTCTAATGGTGGGCTGCTTGATTACTACGACTGTATTTTATTTTCACTCTTTTACCTCAACCCAGTTTACCACCAATAGGAGGACCTGACACAGCAGCCTTGGTGCCCTTAAGGGAACTCAGCGAGGCAAGGAACGATCAATGAGCACTCGGCAGAGCCGGCAATCAATAGTTGGAAAGAGACAGTGAGTTTAAGCTTTTATTTAAAAATTATGTTTGCCAATAGCAGCAAATATAAGCAATACAAAAGAATTTTACATCCTGGGTTGGGTTCATAGCACAGAAAAGGGAAAAATAACACACTTTATGAACACTTCAAGAAAAATTTCTGCTCTTTCCAGAAAGTTCTTCCTCCTATAACAACAACAACAACAACATTTATTTCTATAGCACATTTTCATGCAGATGATGGACCTCAAAGTGCTTTACAGGATGAAGAAAGAGAAAAAAAGACAAAATATATTAAAAAATAAAATTAGGCAATATTAATTAACATAGAATAAAAGTAAGGTCCGATGGCCAGGGAGGACAGAATAAACAAAAAAATCTCCAGACGTCTGGAGAAAAAAAATAAAATCTTCAGGGGTTCCGAGGCCACGAGACCACCCAGCCCCCTTTAGGCATTCTACCTAACATAAATGACCTCAATCAGTCCTCATTGTGTTCAGGGTTCTCATGGAAGAACTTGATGATGACGTCATGTGGACCTCTGGCCTTCAATCCATCAATGGAGGAACATCACGGTGCTTTGATCAGGTGGTGGGGGCGCAGATCACCACCACAGAAAAATGGAAAATGAACAGCAGAGAATGTAGGGGTTAGTATGCATTTTGGAGCCACCATGAATGATAATGATAATTCAGTGCATACACAGAATATCAGGATTAAGCTAAAATGAAGCTATGAGAAAGCCATGTTAAAGTAATGTGTTTTTTAAAGTGCACCACCATATTAGCCTGATGAATTTCTATTGGTCAGCTATTCCAGATTTTTAGGTGCATAACGTAACACTATAAACAGTGATCCTCTGTGCTGAACAGCATTACATGCTCCTGAGTTAACACAATCAAGCAGATTGGCCATTTCTCTATTAATAATAATAATAATACATTTTATTTAGATAGAGCATTCCCCATACTCAAGGCACTTAATTTAAGGCAGTTTCTTTTTAAAAGCCGTTGTACAATTTTTGGGCCTACCTGCCTTTTGTGTTTGGGGCTAGTTTGCCACGGGCTCTATGTTTCCTTGCACATCCATATTTTCTGCTTTCCACACCCACATCTTGTTTGCAATGCATCAGCAGGGCTGAGCGGCTGTCCTCTGCGTCCTTAAACTGGATTAAATAGGTTTGGGAATTTCATGTTATGGATGATCTCAGCTGTGCGTAGGAGAGAAGAACATAATGGTCAAATGTAAATGTTGCATTAAGGCAACTGTTTCAAAAAAGAAGGGCATTTTAATTTAATGTGATCCTACAACAACGATACCGCCAATATAATATGTGGCTCGCATCGAGAAATAATGCAATTACCAATCTACTATTTTTGGAAGTGCATTAATATCAATTACTCTGCGCATTATGCAGTTATTTACCCATTCCTGTTTTCTTTGGCAGCCATGCCAGCTGTGCTTGTGTGTGTCTGGAAACCATTTAGGAAAAGCTTGGGTTGCTTTTGGAAGAGTTGCTGGTGAGGCCAGCAGGGGGCGCTTACCGTGTGGTGTCTGAGTGTGAATCCCAATGCCCCAGTTCAGTGACGGAGACACTGTGAAGTTAAAATGGTGCCAGGTGAGACGTAAAACCGAGGTCCTGACTCTCTGTGACCCTTTAGAAAAGAGTAGGGTGTATCCCGATGTCCAGGCCCACCTCTGTCTAGTCATTCTGGCTCTTTAATCATCTCCTGTTTCTAATTGGCTAACTATCTCTCTCACTACCTCATACCCAAAAATGGCTGCAGTCGCCAATCCAGGTAGACACTACACATTAGTGGTGCTTGAAATGGTTCCCCACTCACTAAAGTGCTTTGGGTAGTAAGAAAGGCGCTATAGAAATGTAACAAATTATTATTATTAATATTACTAGAGGGCTTCACCCCCTGGTCGCTTCGCTCGCCGAATCCTGGGGGTGGGTGCTGGGTGCCCACTATCTTGAGGCAGAGCCGCTCAAAAGTCATCAGGGCGCCCCTCCATTTGAGAAAGCGATTGTATTTGAACAGGTGGTAATATACGTGGGGCACGGGAAGAAGAGAACTGAACAAAAAACAGGGGTTTTTTTTTGTTTTTTTTTTTTACTTTTCAAAAACAAGGAATTTCTTTTATTTTCTGTCTTTTTAAGAGGATTTTTTCTTTTCTTAATGAATGTAAAATATATTATATACTATTCTTACAAAAAACATATATTATTTACAATTTTTACACTGAGTATTTATATAGTATACTAGCAAAATACCCGCACTTTGCAGCGGAGAAGTACAGTAATCCCTCACTATATCGTGCTTTGCCTTTCGCGGCTTCACTCCATCGCGGATTTTATATGTAAGCATATTTAAATATATATCGCAGATTTTTCGCTGCTTTGCGGGTTTTCTGCGGACAATGGGTCTTTTAATTACTGGTACATGCTTCCTCAGTTGGTTTGCCCAGTTGATTTCATACAAGGGACGCTATTGGCAGATGGCTGAGAAGCTACCCAGCTTACTTTTCTCTTTCTCTTGCGCTGACTTTATCTGATCCTGACGTAGGGGGATTGAGCAGGGGGACTGTTCGCACACCTAGACGATACGGACGCTCGTCTAAAAATGCTGAAAGATTATCTTCACGTTGCTATCTTTTGTGCAGCTGCTTCCTGAAACGACATGCTGCACGGTGCTTCGCATACTTAAAAGCTCGAAGGGCACGTATTGATTTTTGATTGAAAAACAAACTCTGTCTCTCTCTTTGTCTGCTCCTGACGGAGGGGGTGTGAGCTGCCGCCTTCAACAGCTTTGTGCCGCGGTGCTTCGCATACTTACAAGCCAAACAGCCCTATTGATTTGTTTGCTAGAAATTGTTTTCTCTATCTATGTGACATTCTGTGATCCTGACACGCACTCCTTTGAAGAGGAAGATATGTTTGCATTCTTTTAATTGTGAGACGGAACTGTCATCTCTGTCTTGTCATGGAGCACAGTTTAAACTTTTGAAAAAGAGACAAATGTTTGTTTGCAGTGTTTGAATAACGTTCCTGTCTCTCTACAACCTCCTGTGTTTCTGCGCAAATCTGTGACCCAAGCATGACAATATAAAAATAACCATATAAACATATGGTTTCTACTTTGCGGATTTTCTTATTTCGCGGGTGGCTCTGGAACGCAACCCCCGCGATGGAGGAGGGATTACTGTAGTGTATTAAAGAAGTTAAAGTAAAAATAACGTAACATGATTGTCAATGTAATTGTCGCAGGCTTATTTTAATATTTTGAGTTAATTTGATGATTGTAAAGAGTTTAATTTATGATTGTAAATGTTGTGTATGAGAAATGCACATTTTTAGGCAGGAAGCCAGCCACGTGGTAGGTGCGCAGACAGCGGCCGTGCGGATAAAGGAAGGGGGACCGGGGGGCAGCTTTTGAGTGTCTCTGCCATGAAATAAATCCTCTGTTAATGGAAATAAGGAATGAAACCACCAAAAGGAGGGGTAATTTCCAAACGTTCCTTACGGCATAATGGTGAGAACCACCAAAAAGAAGACGTTATTTTTGAAAGTTCGTTAGGGGGCAAATGAAACATACTCATTTCTCCACGTGCAGGCCCTTACTTAAGTTCCAAACAAGGCAAGGAGAGGATTCAATTTCATCTCTAACATACAGAAATAGTACAATGCCCATTTTCATAGTTGTCCCCTTCTCTCTTCAAATGCTTGCCTAGCAGTTCTAAATGCTGAGAGCTCCTCTGTGTGCTAACTTTGGCCTGGCCTGTACATGTGAGTGGATTTATAAAATAATTTTTGTACAGAGCACAGTGACATTAAACTTATATTCTGATTACAGTATTATAACTTCTTTTTAAGTTTTACAAGGAGTAGTGTCAAAAGAAACGTTTTAATAAGATCCCTTCTATTTTTCTAAGAAGATAGGAAAGTTCTAGAAACAGAAAGATACAAACTAAACGATAGATAAAATAAAACGCGTCACAGCAGATGGTTTGAGTTGTTACTCTTCCTCAGTGGTGACTGACATTAAAGATAGAAATGAAAAAGAAGGAAGAACTTATTAAGTTCCTTAGTCATTATACATAGAAAATAAGATACTTGAGTATTTCACTACAACTGTCTATTTTAAATACTAATGAAAAATAAAAAAGTAAGTGTAAAAAAGTAAAACATAATTAAAAGTAAATACAAAATTAAATTACATTAATGCCTCGTCAAAAGCAATGTTATGAATGACTTTATTCTCCAACTTACATTCTATAAATGTTGCTTTTTTGCATGTCTCTTCACATATTGTTGGGGATAATTTTCTCTTTTTCGATTATTGGATGATTCTCTTTGTTCTTGATTTTTATTATATGCAGCTCTTCTTTGTTCATTTTCTTTTTCTCGTCTTTCATTATCAGTTCTTGCTGCTCTTTTTCTATCGCAATCTAAAATTTAACGTTCTTGAATAGATAATTTGCCTTTCTGCCTTGCCATTATACCCGACTACGTTGAAGGGGCGAGTTGGCAGCACTGAGAGGGTCACGTGGCGGGACGGAAAGAGGAGTGACGATTGGGCGAGTGGTGTGGAGGGGCGTGGTCAAGGCTGAGTATCGCGGGCATGACGGAAAACTTTAATATAATAGAGAGGTTATTATTCCAATAAAACAGAAGAGAATAGCAAATGATTTTGCATTCAGTTTTATTGCATTAGGACTGAAGTTATTTGCTGAACCTTCCGTAAGATCAAACTTGACTCATCTAGAGAAAGCTGTGAAATGATGGCATCTCTCTTTGTTTTAGTGAAAGAGTTACTGAGGAGCTATGCTAGTCATTCATTCATTTTCAGGTCAAGGGGGCAAAAGTCTTAGCATTGAGGCCCATAAGACCCCAGCTATACCTGTCAGATCATTCTGTGGCATCCTATGGTGTTCCCAGACCATCTGGTGGTGCCTGTAAAACCTCCACATGAAGGCATCTGTGTCTGATGCCCAAAGCACCTCTGTGAGATATCAGTGCTTCTCATTGTATCTCTAAGGGAGAATCAAGCCACCCTGCAGAGAAAGCCCTATTCTAGACTCCAAAAAAAAAAAAAATACAAGCAAAATAACAAACAAATAGATAAATAGGAAAGGCACTATATAAAATAAGGACATACAGATAGATAAGCACTATATTAAATAAGAACATACAGATAGATAAGCACTATATAAAATCAATAGTGTCACACGTGTGCACTTCTAAAAGTAACTGCACTCCAAACCAGGGGTTGGCGCTGTTGCCTTATGCCCTTTCTCTTCCTCACATTAGCAGGAGCAGCGATTGACGATCACTTCCCAAATGACATCACTTCCGGTCCCTGACCTGCTGAACTCTCCTCTTCCTGCCCTTCAGACTGAAAAACAGCTCTGTCTGCCATCTTGGAGCAGTCAGCTCTAGACTCACTTCTGAAAAGACACCCATACTTTATTTTTGCATTTAGTTTGGACTACAAATCCTCATAGTATTCCCCCCCCCCCCCCCCACACACACACCCTTTATGTGGTCTTCTTTTTCCATCCATCCATTTTCCAACCCGCTGAATCCAAACACAGGGTCACGGGGGTCTGCTGGAGCCAATCCCAGCCAACACAGGGCACAAGGCAGGGAACCAATCCTGGGCAGGGTGCCAACCCACCGCAGGTCTTCTTTTTAATTCCTACAATAGTTATGATAAGCACTATAGAAGATAATCAGACAGATGATTAAATAGGAAATCAGGAACAATATAATAAATACAGTACGTAGCGCCTTTCCTATTTTTTGCTATTGTAGCTGCGGGTGCATAAGACAGGATCAAGCAACGGGTCAAATCTCTCAGTCCAAAAGTGTGTTTTAAAAGAGTTAGTGAAAATGCAAGGCCAATAGTCCACACAAGAATAAAGAAAAAAGGTTGTTACACATGTAGAATAAAAGGCAAAAAAAAATGTTTCTTCTTTAAACATAGCTTTTCTTGTCAAACCTCAGTTGTTTCTATACTTAAAGATGCTTTACTTCCCCTTCAGTACGTTTTAAACGTATGGCACTGCACGTTCAAGAGAGCACGTTAACTTTCACGCTATCGGGCCCAGATTAAAACCGTGTGCCCGTCATGCCTTACACACGGCAAGGCAGGTCACTAACTGAGATGAATCTATAGCCAGAGGGGCAAGAAGTAGTTAGAATGTACCAACTGTATTCAACTCGTGGGGGTTACAAGAACATCCCATAGACCAGGGGTCTCAAACATTTTTTCCCCTGAGAGCTACTTTTACAAAATGAAAATGGCAGAGAGCTACTCCTGTTTTCTAACGTTTCTTCTCATAGATTATTTCAACCCAAACCAACTTAATAAGCTTGTTTTGCCTGAACATTTACAAACTGTTGGTGTCCACAACTCACATTTTGCATTAAAACATCACAAAATAATATTTAGTTCACCTGCAAGTGCATTTTGTATGTCTGTGTGTATTTTCAAGTGTATCTCACACCATTGAATTAAAACATGAATGCTGTCAAAACAGAACAATGCAATTCCAAATCCACAGATCTGACTTATTCCTTTGTCATTTTGTCACATGTCACTGTGTCACTTTATTAACATGTCCAGTTGCTTGTGAGATGTGTTTTTAGTGAGTCAGATGACTGGCACTGAGGTGTATGGTGGAGTGGAGCCACTCAGGTTCACTCTTATGGAGTCATTTCAATGTTCGTCTGTCAGTCGACTATACTTATTGTTATTGTGGTGCCCGGATGGGGGTGATACTCACCAAGGACGCCCGAGAAGACCGGAGGAGGGCTTGTGCCTCCTCCAGAACTCGAGGGGGCGACCGCCCTGGGGGCCACGGGTACAGAGCTGGGAAGCTCGACCCTGTAGGGGCCCGTGGTCACCACCAGGGGGACCCCAATACCTGGAGGATCCTGGACCTCAGCACTTCCACCACACCAGGAAGTGCTGGGGGGAAGAGGAACAGGGACACCTGGAGTGCTTCTGGGGAGACAGCCGGCACTTCCGCCACACTGGGGCGTGTCGGTGGGAGATTGCCGGGAACACACCTGGAGCACATCCGGGTGCTTATTGAAAGGGGCCGCCTCCCTTCAGAGATGGACTTGAGTCGGGTGGAAGAAGGACAAGGTTCTGGAGGAGAGAAGGAGAGATAGAGACAGAGAGAAGGCATTGTGATAAGGCCTGGACTGTGGGGTATTGGGGCTTGTGTGAGTAACGTATTGTAATGGAGACCCTAAATAAATGTGTGTGGGGTAATTTAAACGTGTCTGCCTGTCTGTGTCTGGGTCATATTCCACATTATATACTTACTGTATTATATATTGTTATATATAGGGTGCAGACCTATAAATGCCTGGGAGTGCAGCTTGATGATAAATTGGACTCGACTGCCAATACTGATGCTCTGTGTAAGAAAGGACAGAGCCGACTATACTTCCTTAGAAGGCTGGCGTCCTTCAACATCTGCAACAACAACATTTATTTATATAGCACATTGTCATACAAAAAGTAGCTCAAAATGCTTTACATAATGAAGAAAAGAAAAATAAAAGACAAAATAAGAAATTAAAATAAGGCAACATTAGTTAACATAGAAAAGGAGTAAGGTCTGATGGCCAGGGGGGACAGAAAAAACAAAAAAAAAACTCCAGAAAGCTGGAGAAAAAAATAAAATCTGTAGGAGTTCCAGGCCACGAGACCACCCAGTCCCCTCTGGGCATTCTACCTAACATAAATGAAATAGTCCTCTTTGTAGTTCGGGTTTTTCACGGAGTCACTTGATGCTGATGGTCATACAGACTTCTGGCTTTTAATCCATCCATCACTGTTGGAACATCACGGTGCTTTGAGTAGATGGTGGTGGTGCAAGCCACCACCAACAGGACACCGGAAAAGGAAACAGAAGAGAGAGTAGGGGTTAGTACAGATTTTAGAGCCACCATGAAGAGTTATTATAATGAATTGGATATATCAGGATTTAAATTACAGTGAAGTTATGAGAAGGCCATGTTAAAGTAATGTGTTTTCAGCAGTTTTTTAAAGTGCTCCACTGTATTAGCCTGGCGAATTCCTACTGGTAGGCTATTCCAGATTTTAGGTGCATAACAGCAGAAGGCCCCCCGCCTCACCACTTCTTTTAAGTTTTGCTCTTGGAATTCTAAGGAGACACTCAGTTGAGGATCTGAGGTTACGATTTGGAATATAAGACGTCAGACATTCCGATATATAAGATGGGGCGAGATTATTTAAGGCTTTATAAACCATAAGCAGAATTTTAAAGTCAATTCTGAATGACACAGGTAACCAGTGTAGTGACATCAAAACTGGAGAAATGTGCTCGGATTTTCTTTTCTTGGTAAGGATTCTAGCAGCTGCATTCTGCACTAGTTGCAAACAATTGTCTTTTTATGTTTTTTTTATGTCTTTTTTGGGTATTCCTGACAGGAGTGCGTTACAGTAATCTGTCCTAGTGATCTGATTAATATGCGATTTAAAATTTAGATTACAGTCAACAGTTACCCCTAAGCTTTTTACCTCCGTTTTAATAATAATAATAATAATTCATTACATTTACATAGCGCTTTTCTCAATACTCAAAGTGCTATCCACACAGGGAGGAACCGGGAAGCGAACTCACAATCTTCCACAGTCTCCTTACTGCAAAGCATCAGCACTACCACTGCACCACCTGTGACTTTTAATCCTAATGCATCCAGTTTATTTTTAATAACCTCATTGTATCCATTACTGCCAATCACTAAGATTTCGGTTTTCTCTTTATTTAATTTGAGAAAGTTACTATTCATCCATTCTGAGATACAATAAGATGCTGCGGATGTTCTATCAGAAGGTTGTGGCGAGCGCCCTCTTCTAAGCGGTGGTGTGCTGGGGAGGCAGCATAAAGAAGAGGGACGCCTCACGCTTGGACAAACTGGTGAGGAAGGCAGGCTCTATTGTAGGCATGGAGCTGGACAGTTTGACATCCGTGGCAGAGTGACGGGCGCTGAGCAGACTCCTGTCAATCATGGAGAATCCACTGAACAGGATCATCTCCAGACAGAGGAGCAGCTTCAGCAACAGACTGCTGTCACCGTCCTGCTCCACTGACAGACTGAGGAGATCGTTTATCCGCCACACTATGTGATTCTTCAATTCCACCCATGGGTGGTAAACGTTAACATTATACAAAGTTATTGTCTGTTTTTACCTGCATTTTTATTACTCTTTAATTTAATATTTCATTTATCAGTATGCTGCTGCTGGAGTATGTGAATTTCCCCTTGAGATTAATAAAGTATCTATCTATCTATCTATCTATCTATCTATCTATCTATCTATCTATCTATCTATCTATCTATCTATCTATCTATCTATCTATCTATCTATCTATCTATCTATCTATCTATCATATAGTGACTTTCAAATCTATCTATCTATTATATAGTGCCTTTCCTATCTATCTATCTATCTATCTATCTATCTATCTATCTATCTATCTATCTATCTATCTATCTATCTATCTATCTATCTATCATATAGTGACTTTCAAATCTATCTATCTATTATATAGTGCCTTTCCTATCTATCTATCTATCTATCTATCTATCTATCTATCTATCTATCTATCTATCTATCTATCTATCTATCTATCTATCATATAGTGACTTTCAAATCTATCTATCTATTATATAGTGCCTTTCCTATCTATCTATCTATCTATCTATCTATCTATCTATCTATCTATCTATCTATCTATCTATCTATCTATCTATCTATCAATCTATCTATCTATCTATCATATAGTGACTTTCAAATCTATCTATCTATTATATAGTGCCTTTCCTATCTATCTATCTATCTATCTATCTATCTATCTATCTATCTATCTATCTATCTATCTATCTATCTATCTATCTATCTATCTATCTATCTATCTATCAGTCTTGTTCTGAACTTTGATTTCATGACATTCATGTCAGACTCACAGAGGTATGGAGACTCAAACAAAGCAGACATTTTCGGAGCTGCTTGGTGAAGATTCGTATAGTTATCTGGCTCCAGAAATGCTGAGAATGCTGTTGAGACTTTAACTGAATATTATTTTGAAGGATTACTAATATACAGTATAATATATAAAATCCAATGTCTGGCTGTCTGTCTGTCTGTCTGTCTGCTTTTCACGAGAGAACTACTTAACGGATTTAGATTGGGTTCTTTTATATAATTTGCTTGAACATTCTGGTTGATTTTGCGACTTCTCTCATTTCGCTGTGTATCCTGTGGTACGGATTTATTTACGCGAATCTGAGATCCACGCAGCGGGCCGAGGGGAGGGGCCTTCCTCACTCACTCTCCAGCTTCGAGATGTGGTCCTTAACTCTGCTTAGCTAGTGAACGAGAGAACAATTGAATTCAACGTTGTCTGATATTTACAATAAAGTGTTTTTTAGGTCTTGATGAGTTTGAGTCTGGATATTCTCTTAAGTGTCTGCCACATTGAAAAGAGTGATTGCAATTCAGATTGTGGATAGTGATATGATTTTTTGGAATTTATTAACCCATTGGCTTGCTACTTGGAAAGGGACGTGTTGGAGACCCCTGCCTTAGACTATGCTCTAATATATAGGCAAACATTTACTATAACTTAAATAACTAGCAAATGGCTCTTATAGCTATAGATAACTACACTACACTTGAAAATTCTTAGGACCACCATACTAATACTGAGTGGGGCCTCCTTTTACTCTCAAAGTTGCCTTCATTCTTCATGGCATGGATTCCATGAGATGCTGGAAACATTCTTTTGAGATTCTGGTCCGTGTTGACTTGATTCCATCACACAGTTTCTGCAGATTTGTCAGTTGTACATTCATATTGTGAATCTTCCATTCCACCTCAACCCAAAGGGGTTCTCCTGGATTGAGATCTGTTGACTGGAAAGGCCATTGAAGAACACTGAACTCATTGTTATGTTCATGAAAGCAGTTGGAGATGACGTTTTGCTTTGTGACATGGTGCGTTATCATGTGTGGCGGACGGCAAGGGGTCTCTTTTCTTCCCATAAAGGGACTCAGACCGTCGTTGTGCCCCAGAGCAAGAGGAGGACGCGGAAAAGGAAGGACTCCTAACAGTGTGCAGCATGAGTCCTTCTGCTCAGAGACAGTGGAGGACTGTGCTGCAGAACCACCAGGCACCCTCAGCTGGGCAGACATCGGGGCAGGACTTCCCATCCTGCTTCCGGTCCCACAGGGATCGCACTAGAGGGGAGCGGCATAACTTGGACTGCAACCGCTGTGGCCATGGCTGGAGGTATTGTCTGTGGAGGATGCCCGGAGGATGTGGACGTTGGGGCAACACCTCCCAGTCTCTTGATTTTGTTGCTTCAGGACAGAGCCATGAACAAAGGACGCCGACTCCCCATCCTGGAGGAGACCAGCCCTCGCGGGACGAGTTGCTGTGCCCCATGGGGCTCAGCTGAGGGACCCATGCCTAGCTGGAATGCTCCTTTGACACTG
This sequence comes from Erpetoichthys calabaricus, assembly GCF_900747795.2. Taxonomy (NCBI): domain Eukaryota; kingdom Metazoa; phylum Chordata; class Cladistia; order Polypteriformes; family Polypteridae; genus Erpetoichthys; species Erpetoichthys calabaricus. The sequence continues at coordinate 53,748,985 of NC_041404.2, forward strand.
GGTCCGGGGAAGCAGCCATGGGATTCAGACTACGTCCCCATGTGGGCTGGAATGAAGCCACATCCATAAGTGCAGCCGGAATTAGGTTAATTATCACCTGGAGCACTTCCAGGTGGGCTATAAGAAGAGCCTGCAGCCACTACTCGACGTGCCAGAGTCGGGAGGAGGAGGAAGAAGATTTTTGTGGGTGTTTCTCGTTGGTTGTGTGTTTTGAGACTGTGTAGGGCCTGTGGGACACGGAGAAGACGTGCCCCACGGCTGAAGAAAGAATAAATCTTTTTGTTAAATTTGATGTCCCTCTGGCGTCAGTCTGTGTCGAGTTGGCTCAGGCTAAACAGATTTAATTCTCTAACTCTGTTGTAGTAGGACATGTTTTTAAATCCCAGGATGCACCTGGTTGTTCTCCACTGCACAGCTGCAAGTGCTGCTATGTCTTTCTTGTAGTGTGCTGACCAGAATTGCACACTGCCCTCCAGATGTAGCCTCACTAGTGCGTTATATAGTCAACAGTTTTTATGACATGGTCTAACATTTTGTCTTTTTTAATCGCTTCTGCACACTGATGATGATTAGAATGTTGTGTCCGCATAAACCACTAAATCCTTCTCAGAGGTTGCTTCTTGGAAATTAGCGTCTCCCATCTTACATTTATAATTAATGCTTCTTTTGCCCTCATGTAGCTACCTATATCAATCTACATACACACAATGTATAGGAATAGCACTATAAGGCAGAGATAGATAGATAGATAGATAGATAGATAGATAGATAGATAGATGATAGATAGATAGATAGATAGATAGATAGATAGATAGATAGATAGATAGATAGATAGATAGATAGATAGATAGATAGATATAAAGAGAAATATATAATAGATAGATAGATAGATAGATAGATAGATAGATAGATAGATAGATAGATAGATAGATAGATAGATAGATAGATAGATAGATAGATAGATAGATAGATAGATAGATAGATAGAAGAGGCACTATATAATAGATAGATAGATAGATAGATAGATAGATAGATAGATAGTTAGATAGATAGATAGATAGATAGATAGATAGATAGATAGATAGATAGATAGATAGATAGATAGATAGATAGAAGAGGCACTAGATAGATAGATAGATAGATAGATAGATAGATAGATAGATAGATAGATAGATAGATAGATAGATAGATAGATAGATAGATAGATAGATAGATAGATAGATAGAAGAGGCACTATATAGATAGATAGATAGATAGATAGATAGATAGATAGATAGATAGATAGATAGATAGATAGATAGATAGATAGATAGATAGATAGATAGATAGATAGATAGATAGATAGATAGATAGATAGATAGATAGATAGATAGATAGATCTCTCTAGTGGCCCCAAGTAATTAGATGACTGGACAGACTGAGTTGTTATCCATGTGGCACAGTGTCATGGTGGTTTGTGCTGCTTTCTCATATCATCAAGGGTGAAGGTTCAGTTACTGTGCTCATCCTCTGTGTGATGTTTGCCTGGTCTCTCTTTCTCCACATGATTTTTCGCCCTATATTTTTCCATCCTTACAATATGCGTGATAGGTTAATGGGCTTCTAGATGTGAACCCAGCAATGGACTGGTACCCTGCCCAGAGTAAAAAAGCTAATAGAAGCAGAAGCTATTACAAAGGCAAATAAAATGCTAGGTTATATCATTAAAACTACTGAATATAAAGACTAAATAATGCACAAGTAGATAGATAGATAGATAGATAGATAGATAGATAGATAGATAGATAGATAGATAGATAGATAGATAGATAGATAGATAGATAGATAGATAGATAGATAGATAGATAGATAGATAGATATGAAAGGCACTATATAATAAATATTAAAAGTTCTATATAAGAGAAGTAGAAAATGATGTTGCTTTTTAAATCATTTTTAAAAGCTGACTTACCAGCTATTAAGGTTTAATGAGTGTGATAATTAATTAAGTGGAAGTTAAGTGTTTGTTAGTTAAATTTTAAATTAAAACTGTAATTATGTGGAAAGCACTTTGGTGGCCTGTAATTTAAGCTGACAGGCTAGTTTGGCTCTCATTGAATTATTCTTATTTATTAATGTTACTGAAATGATAAAATGCCACTCAGAAGTTCTGATCGCTTTGTGTTGATATTGGCACTGTCTGTTGTGGACTCACAGCTTTCTTTTTTCTTCAATATTCCCACAGTCAGTGTCAAGTCCTACTTTAGGAAGTGGTATTTTCTGTTTGTACTTTCCTTTAAATGCTTTGATGAATTGTTTCCTTTAGACATTCCCCTTCCCTCCATTTTCTAAACTTGCTTATCCAGAGGACTGTCACAAGAAAGGGGCCTGTGCCAGCAGACATTGGTTTGATATTTTTGAAACCCAAGGTTTGGTTTTGTCTAGAACGTGTTTTGCAAAAGTTCATTATTTAATCCTTCTTTGTCTCAGCACTACTTTTGTGTCATATTTAGATGTCACGTTTTTAAGATTTTGCATATAACTTGATAAATATTTTGTATATCTTTATTTGTAATTTAGGCAAAGCAATGTAATTTATTGTTACATTAGTGAGAAGGTTTATGTTCCCCCCCCCCCTTTAGGAATGGGTCCAATGGGAAGCCAAGTTGCACCTTAACATATGGTTTTGGGGGATGGAAGGTGTTAAGATTGTCTTTGCCCCATTGGTCTGAAGTATGGATGTTTGGAATTGGCTTCAATCAGAAGCTTTTAAGTATTATGATGCCCTATTGGCTGTAGGGGTTGGACAGAGAATCTATAAATCTGCTTGTTCAACCACATTCTCTCTCTCTTACTAACCTCTGATCATGAAGAAGCATATCTCTCTTATCAAACTGATGAAGACCATCACACCATGAACTGAAGAAGACAACACAATGGAGAGCACAACTCGGCAGCCATATTGAGGCAGGCAATGCAGCCTGTTATGAAGAAAGCTGAATGATGCTTTAACTAGAGACATAAATAAATAACTACAAGTCTGTGTGCCGCCTGAAACTACACATCACTATTTAATCAGGTTGTATGGTTACCAATATTCAAATGTACTTTGCATATTGTTATTATTTATGAATATTATCAATAATACATTGTTTAAGTTGTAACTTTACTTCTGCTTGTCTTTTTAGATAGATAGATAGATAGATAGATAGATAGATAGATAGATAGATAGATAGATAGATAGATAGATAGATAGATAGATAGATAGATAGATAGATATGTAAGGCACTATATGATAGATAGATAGATATTTTTGTGATTTTGAGTTTATAAAATTATTGTAGGTCAGATGGCTTTTTGCATATCGGCTTATTTTACAATATAAACTTTGAAGTAAAATTTGATTTTTGGAGGATTTGTTTTCCAACTTGAATTACTGAGCAATGAATTCAGTGAGCATTTTCGTGATTTCAGTTCAAACAAACAGGGCATTGCGCTGTTCTCTTACAACATTGAGAATGCGCCTGAGAATATCCAAATGGAACTGATTGAAGTGCAGTCAGATTCTATTCTGAAGGCAAAATACAACGAAGTTGGTGTGCCAGGCTTGTATGCTTACCTGCCACCCTCATATGTGCAGATCTGTAAGTTGGCTAAGAGGCTAAGACTCTAATTCTACACTGTTGTATGGAGACTGTATGGAAATAAATTGCTTTTCTTTAAACTTTAAGTGTTACATTTTTTAAAGTTTTCAGTATTGGAAAGAAAGCTACAGTAACTTTGTATAATAGTTTTTGTTACAGTGTGGCCCGCTAACGCACATATGGCAGTCGAAGCGGCCCACCAATGGTAGTGAGTTTGACATGCTTGCTCTAGACGCTGTCCTCCGATATCCTTTGATGAGTGTCTGATTCTGGATGGAGGTATTGTTGACCATTCTTCCATATAAAATCTCTCCAGTTCAGTTCAATTTGATAGACAGCCTGCTTCAAATCATCCCATAGATTTTTGATGATATTCAAGTCAGGGGACTGTGACAGCCATTCCAGAACATTGTACTTCTCCCTCTGCATGAATGTCTTTGTAGATTTCCAACTGTGTTTTGGGTCATTGTCTTGTTGGAATATCCAACCCCTGCGTAACTTCAACTTTGTGACTGATGCTTGAACATTATCCTGAAGAATTTGTTGATATTGGGTTGAATTCATCCGACCCTCGACTTTAACAAGAGCCCAAGTCCCTGAACTAGCCACACAGCCCCACAGCATGATGGAACCTCCACCAAATTTGACAGTAGGTAGCAGGTGTTTATCTTGGAATGCGGTGTTCTTCTTCCACCATGCAAAGTGCTTTTTGTTATGACCAACTAACTCCATTTGTGTCTCATCAGTCCAAAGAACTTTGTTCCAAAATGAATCAGGCTTGTCTAAATGAGCATTGGCATACAACAAGCGACTCTGTTTGTGGCGCGAGTGCAGAAAGGGCTTCTTTCTCATCACCCTGCCATACAGATGTTCTTTGTGTAAATTGTGCTGAATTGTAGAACAATGTACAGACACACCATCTGCAGCAAGATGTTCTTGCAGGTCTCTGGAGGTGATCTGTGGGTTGTCTGTAACCATTCTCACAATCCTGCTCATATGCCGCTCCTGTAAATTTCTTGGCCTGCCAGACCTGCTGGGTTTAACAGCAACTGTGCCTGTGGCCTTCCATTTCCTGATTCCATTCCTTCCAGTTGAAACTGACAGTTTAAACCTCTGAGATGGCTTTTTGTAGCCTTCCCCTAAACCAGGAGACTCAACAATCTTTGTTTTCAGATCTTTTGAGAGTTGCTTTGAGGGTCCCATGCTGTCACTCTTCAGAGGAGAGTCAAAGGGAAGGAAGCCCAACTTGTAATTGACCACCTTAAATACCTTTATATCTCATGATGGGACACACCTGTCTATGAAGTTCAAGGCTTAAGGAGCTCATCACACCAAGTCATCAGCATTGAGCAGTGACAGGCATTCAAATCAGCACAATGACAAGGGGACCCACATTTGTGCACAGCCAGTTTTTCACATTTGATTTAATTTCATACAACTAAATACTGCGTCACTAAAAATCTTTGTTCGGAAAACACAGCAGTACTCAGATGTTCTTAGGAAATGAAAGACATACCACTGTTATCTTCTTTATTGAAAGGAGAGTCAATTACCATGCAGGCTGAGAGGGGTCCACCAAAGTTTTTCATATGACTGTATTAAACATATAAACTTATTACAGCTTCAACTACTCTAATGGCAGAACACCCAAAGGAATCTCACTATGGTGCATTATTCCACAATGCAGCAATCCCACAGTTGTGCGTCTATGTTCATTTGGCCTTGGCTTCAACTGGACAAACAGCAGAGTGCACTGGTGTGTGTGTTTGAACTACCCAAAAGCCACTGCAAACCTGTTGTATTGTATCAGCTTCAGTATGTTGTGACTACCTTGTAATTTTCTAATTGCAGTTACTTTTTAATTTACTCTCATATATTACACAGGACAAACAGGACAATGAGGAGGGCCCTGCTGGCTCCCCACTCTTGACATCACGCTTCCCTTTCCCCTCCGCCCGCAGCCTCTGTCTCAGATTAGCACAAATATATCGTTCCTGAAAACAAACTATGACTCTTGGCGCAATGAGAGAAGTCACAAAATCAACTGGAATGTTTAAGCAAATTATAGAAAAAACCTGATCTAAATCTGTGAAGTAGTTCTCTCGTGAAAAGTGGACAGACAGACAGACGTGGGATTTTATATATAGAGAGATATCACAAAAACAACATAGAAATAAGAAAATACTGCTTTTTCTGGATTGTCTGATGTTTAAAACATAGACTCACCCTAGAAAAATAAATTTGAAGAATACATAAAGCCAGGAAAAAAAAATTACAATCAGACTTTATGGAGCTGTCACGGTTATGGCACAAATAATTAGCTTTAGGTCTCCATTGTCACCAAGTGCATATCATCTTTGGTCACAGTTTTTCAAACCTTTAACGTAATGTCGATCTTTGATGAATGAATACGGATTCCACTAATACTGTACATGTGTGATCTCGAAACAGCTCAGTCATCGGATATAACAGACCTGGACTTGCACTCGACAAACCGAGGCTGCCTGCTTAGGAATGATGATGACAGCAGTTGATAAGTGAATTTTTCATCCATTGCAAAGCTGATTTTGAAAAGCAGAACAAACAGTCCAGGAGACATCTGCTTGTCAGCACTGCTGTATCAGCAACAACGTGTGTAAAGCTGATAGCCAGAGGGAAGAAGGCAAAGTCCTTTTTATAAGTTGTGAAGAAAATTTCTCTGGAAAACATTTGCTGTAGCGTCGGGACCCCTGGAGAGATACGGTTAAAGCAGCAGCAGCAGCAGCAGCAGGCAGCCTGCTCATAACACCGAGAAAAAAGAGAGTCAGAGAAAGTATACGTCTTGGCACCACACGTGTGTATGTAGGTCAAACACAACCGAGGATGTGCATGAGCGCTTCACTCCATTATCCATCACAGCAACATCATGGAAAGCAAGCTGGCTTTACTGAACAGAGAAAATGAGCTGCAGAGAGCAAGACGTGAATCTGCACACGTAGATACGTACAAATACATAATGAGACGAGATACACTGAAATGGAACAAGGAGCAGAAACAGAATCACACACCTCAATACACTTGCTTAATTTAACCTAAAGACACAAGAGAGGACACAAACAGAAAACGTGGAGCAATCACTGATACAGCGCGTTCAGAAAGATAGATAGATAGATAGATAGATAGATAGATAGATAGATAGATAGATAGATAGATAGATAGATAGATAGATAGATAGATAGATAGATAGATAGATAGATAGATAGATAGATAGATAGATAGCAAAGGCACTATATAATAGATAGATAGATAGATAGATAGATAGATAGATAGATAGATAGATAGATAGATAGATAGATAGATAGATAGATAGATAGATAGATAGATAGATAGATAGATAGATAGATAGATAGATAGATAGATATCTTCTTCTGTTCCGGGGAAAATACTGCCTCTCTCTCGGGCCTTCCCTTCTTCCAGCATCCCAGTGGGGCAATATCCCCGGACATCTGTCACAACATACATACAGTAAATAATGAAGGAATGTGTTTTTAACATTAGGGACCTAAGTAAATTATTAACATCAGGGAATAAAAATGACTAATTTTAGGTTTAGGATAGGGATAGGAAAGGAGCTTCATTCAAACTAATTATTAATATTGGGGACCTGTGTCATAAATTAACATCAGGGCCTATAAATGGTAACTTTAAGCTTTGTGCAGGGGTGGGGAAGAAATTATATGAACTCTTTCAGGGCTGATGTCGACTTTTATCAAAAGGAGAAGTTGACGATGGTAATTGACTGTAAATCGTGACAAAACCAACTGTTATGTTTTAGTTTAGGACTCTTGTTGCTAAAACGAAAGTTAGATTCATTGGTTTGACCGAGATTCCCTGCACTCGCGAGAGTAGCAAGGTGCAAATGTAGCAAAATGTAATATATTATTTATAATTTTGTTTTTTTAAGTTATGAACTTCCCCAAAAGAGTTGATCCCTGTAAATAGCTAACAGCATACTAATAATATAATCTGTTATAGTATGGGCGTTAATTAGCGTCACACCTCACAACCTGCATGCACCACGTTTTTTGGCTCTAACGCCAGAAGCGTGGTGGACGCTGTGGGGGTAGGTTGTGGTTTCAGTTCTCCCTAAGTTTTTCCCAATTTTTATTTCATTTATTTTGTATTAAAAATTTGTAATTGATGTAATTTATTATTTAATAGGCATAAGAGAGAAGACGCTTATGTGACGCCCTTTCCATTTTTTCCTTTTGTTTTGGAAAGGTATGCTATATATATTTTTCTTTTTTTTTTATTTATTTATTTACTTATTTTAACAACTAGGGGGCTCCGCCCCCTGCTCACTTCGCTCACCCTCCCCCAGGTTTGGTTTACCGGGTATACAATTTAAAGAGATTGTTATTTTCATGGAAATTGTTACATATGCATTATTTTCACTTTTACTTTAAAACTTTTCTAAAAACAATATTTGTCCTTTATTTCCGGCCCGGGGCGTGGTTAAATCTTTTTCTCGCGAGACGTATAATACTGCTTGCGTTGTGAAGGGGGGGGGGGGCGGCTGAATGCACGCTAAGGAGATGCAGTCAGATCATGTTGTCTTGCTGCTGCTGCTGGCGAGCTGCGTGTTCTGCTTGTCGTGCTGCACATCGATCATTTCAAAGCCTGTACAGCAGATGTCCTTTTTCCACTTTGCGTCTCTGCTGCTTGCATTGTGAAGGGAGTGGGGGGCTGAACACATGCTAAGAAGGTGCGGTCGGATCTACTGCTGCCGAATTGTTGCTGCTGCCGAGCTGCGTGTTCCATTTGTCGCTTGTCATTGTTTTAAGAGCTGGGAGCACATGAAGTGTGTCTGTCAAAAGCTTTTCAACAACTGCTAGGTTAGATGTCTGTGAACTTGTTTTAAATTGTTAGTAAGTAGGGCGTGACGTGCAAAAGTCACCGTCTCACGGGTCTTGCTTCCTAAGGTTGTAATGTCTAGTCTCGTGTGACGTCAGAGTGTCTCTCTGAGATGATCACGTCTCGATCGCTTCGCTCAACCACCCCAGAGACGCACTACACTCCTGCCACTACACGTCTCTCCCGCTCATGTTGTGAAGGGGTGGAGCTGAACGCTCGCTAAGGAGATGCGGACAGATCAGCTGCTGGCTTTGTGCTGCCGCTGTCGAGGTACATGTTCTGCTTGTCGCGCTGCGCGTCAATCATTTAAAGGCCTGTACAGCAGCTGTCCTTTTGCCATTTTGCGTCACTGGCGCTTACGTTGTGAAGTGGGCGGGGCCGGACACATGCTAAGGAGATGCGGTCAGATAATCTGCTGGTAACCTGCTGCTGCTGCTGGCGTACTGTGTGTTCTGCTTGTCACTTGTTGTTGTTTTAAGAGCTGGGAGCACATGAACTGTGTCTACCAAAAGCATTCCAATAACTGCTAGGTTATATGTCCGTGAACTTGTTTTAAATTGTTTGTAAGTAGGGCATGACGTGCAAAAGTCACCGTCTCACGGGTCTTGCTTCCTAAGGTTGTAATGTCTAGTCTCGCGTGACGTCAAAGTGTCTCTCTGAGATGATCACGTCTCGATCGCTTCGCTCAACCACCCCGGAGACGCACTACGCTCCTGCCACTTCACGTCTCTCCCGCTCGTGTTGTGAAGGGGGGGAGCTGAACGCTCGCTAAGGAGATGCGGACAGATCAGCTGCTGGCTTTGTGCTGCCGCTGTTGAGGTACATGTTCTGCTTGTCGCACTGCGCGTCAATCATTTATAGACCTGTACAGCAGCTGCCTAGTCTCGCGGGACGTCAAATTGTCTTCTGAGAAGATCACGTCTCGTCTCCCTCCCAAGATTTCCCAAGATTTTTTTTTATAATAGAGATACAGTATGTAATTACAAAATTAGGATTTTTTTTTTGTATAAAGCTATGTGTGTTGTAAATTGTTCTCTTTGGAAAATTTGAGTAATTTTTTTGCAAATAATTTTATATGCAATGTGTTTGTATAAATAAAAAGGGGAGAAGCGAGGTGGACGCTGTGGGGGCATAGGGGAGAAGACGCTTATGTGACACCCTCTTCATTTTTTTCCTTTTGCTTTGGAAAAATTTTACACTAGATGCCCTTCCTGATTCCCTCCCCATTTATCCGGGCTTGGGACCGGCACGAAGAAACACACTGGCTTGTGCATCCCCTGTGGCTGAGTTAATAGCCTTAATAGACCTTGTTGCCATTCCTCCCCTTGTTCTAACACCACTCTCTGTGGGGTGGTAAAGGTGACACAGCAGATCGGCGAACTCGACACAGAAAGACTAAACTCGGTACAGTGGAACCTCGGTTTGCGAGCATAATTCTTTCTGGAAAAGTACTTGTAATCCAAAGCACTCGTATATCGAAGCAAATTTCCCCCATAAGAAATAATGGAAACTCACATGATTCATTCCACAACCCAAAATAATTATATAAAAATGATTAATACAAAATCTAAAATAAAAATACGTAAAACCAATTAACCTGCACTTTAACTTTGAAAAGAATCGTGGCTGGTGTGAGGGAGACAAGAGAAGGGAGGAGGAGGAGGAGGAGGAGGGTTATTGTGCAGGACGACTTTCACTCTAACTAATGGAATCCCTGCTATCTGTTGGCTCACTGGAATCTTTTTCTTTTCTTGCAACTTTAACAAGGAAACCGCTCCAATGACAGTTGCTTTTGCCTGAAGAGTCACTACACTTGGACACAAAATTTAAAAAATGCTTTACGCACTGTAAGGTTTCTAAACTCTTTTGGGATTCCGCCCCCAACGGGACAACATGTGGAAGAGCATCCCGAAGCAACCGCAGGCTCCCAGTGCTGTAGCAGTTCGCCGTAAAAGTGAATCAGAAAAGATCGCGGTCAAGCTATAAGCGCCTGCAGCCAATGGGGTGATGCAAGGAACATTATAAATACAGGGCACAGTATTACTTAGCCACTAACCTGGTCATGAACCTGCCTGATTGCTGTGTCTCTGTATAGGAGAGTGGTAGATCACGCTACAATAAATAACCGTGCTGTTCCTGTTTCACGCTGAATAAAGTACTGAGACTAAGCCTCAGCACACACTACAGAACACACACGTGGTCACCATGCTATAGTAAACAGTATACAGTGCATCCAGAAAATATTCCCAGTGCATCACTTTTTCCACATTTTGTGATGTTACAGCCTTATTCCAAAATGGATTAAATTCATTTTTTTCCTCAGAATTCTACACACAACACCCCATAATGACAACGTGAAAAAAGTTTACTTGAGATTTTTGCAAATTTATTAAAAATAAAAAAACTGAGAAATCCCATGTACATAAGTATTCACAGCCTTTGCTCAATACTTTGTCGATGCACCTTTGGCAGCAATTCCAGCCTCAAGTCTTGTTGAATATGATGCCACAAGCTTGGCACACCTATCCTTGGCCAGTTTGGCCCATTCCTCTTTGCAGCACCTCTCAAGCTCCATCAGGTTGGATGGGAAGCGTCGGTGCACAGCCATTTTAAGATCTCTCCAGAGATGTTCAATCGGATTCAAGTCTGGGCTCTGGCTGGGCCACTCAGGGACATTCACAGAGTTGTCCTGAAGGCACTCTTTTGATATCTTGGCTGTGTGCTTAGGGTCGTTGTCCTGCTGAAAGATGAACCGTCGCCCCAGTCTGAGGTCAAGAGCGCTCTGGAGCAGGTTTTCATCCAGGATGTCTCTGTACATTGCTGCAGTCATCTTTCCCTTTATCCTGACTAGTCTCCCAGTCCCTCCCGCTGAAAAACATCCCCACAGCATGATGCTGCCACCACCATGCTTCACTGTAGGGATGGTATTGGCCTGGAGATGAGCGGTGCCTGGTTTCCTCCAAACGTGACGCCTGGAATTCACACCAAAGAGTTCAATCTTTGTCTCATCAGACCAGAGAATTTTCTTTCTCATGGTCTGAGAGTCCTTCAGGTGCCTTTTGGCAAACTCCAGGTGGGCTGCCATGTGCCTTTTACTAAGGAGTGGCTTCCGTCTGGCCACTCTACCATACAGGCCTGATTGGTGGATTGCTGCAGAGATGGTTGTCCTTCTAGAAGGTTCTCCTCTCTCCACAGAGGACCTCTGGAGCTCTGACAGAGTGACCATCGGGTTCTTGGTCACCTCCCTGACTAAGGCCCTTCTCCCCCGATTGCTCAGTTTAGATGGCCGGCCAGCTCAAGGAAGAGTCCTGGTGGTTTCGAACTTCTTCCACTTACGGATGATGGAGGCCACTGTGCTCATTGGGACCTTCAAAGCAGCAGAAATTTTTCTGTAACCTTCCCCAGATTTGTACCTCGAAACAATCCTGTCTCGGAGGTCTACAGACAATTCCTTTGACTTCATGCTTGGTTTGTGCTCTGACATGAACTGTCAACTGTGGGACCTTCTATAGACAGGTGTGTGCCTTTCCAAATCATGTTCAGTCAACTGAATTTACCACAGGTGGACTCCAATGAAGCTGCAGAAACATCTCAAGGATGATCAGGGGAAACAGGATACACCTGAGCTCAATTTTGAGCTTCATGGCAAAGGCTGTGAATACTTATGTACATGTGCTTTTTCAATTTTTTTATTTTTAATAAATTTGCAAAAATCTCAAGTAAACTTTTTTCACGTTGTCATTATGGGGTGTTGTGTGTAGAATTCTGAGGAAAAAAATGAATTTAATCCATTTTGGAATAAGGCTGTAACAGAAAAAAATGTGGAAAAAGTGATGCGCTGTGAATACTTTCCGGATGCACTGTACGTTCATACGGATGTTGACTATATGAGTGAGGCACGCCGACTGAGAACGAGCATGGGAGACGATTACCTACAATCCCCACATGACGCTCGGCGGACAAAGCATATACGTACTACTTGTATTGCAAGACCTCGCTCGTTCATCAAGTTAAAATTTATTCAAAATTTTAGCTCGTCTTGCAAAACACTCACAGACCAAGTTACTCGCAATCCAAGGTTTTGCTGTATATATATTGTAATAAACAGACAACACGATCAAAAAAGGTTTGGGGTTTTCCAGCCCCGTATACTGTACAGATTTTTGAAAAATACTTTTCCAAGGTCAGTGATATTTGCGTCAGCATACAACAGACAACGTGCATATGACGAGGGGGAACATTTATGGGATGGGATCGGAAATAGATGCGTAGAATGCTGGGAAGGAACTGAGGTGCTGTATGGGAATCGTGACGTCATCTAAGGTGGACCAGGGGAAAATGCGGAAGTGGTAGCGCGTAGTGAGGGAATTCCGTGTAGACTATGGCAGTGTTGTTTCTGTCTTTCTGCGAAAACAAAAGAAAGAGAGGTTAGTAACCCGCCTTTGTTTCCTGGCGCAATATATTACGCTGCTCATTGGGTCTTTATGCGGTTCCCTGTGCTCGTGTGCGTCACAATATATATATATATATATATATAGCGCTTTGAGTACTGAGAAAAGCGCTATATAAATGTAATGAATTATTATTATTATATATATACATATTCCAGATGGGAGAAGATGCCTTAAATTAGGGTGATTTCACAGGTAAGGTGATTGATGGAATGACATCCTGTCATTATTAGACTGAATTGGGTTGGTATGGTTAGTTTGGTCATCCACTCCCGATCCCAAAGATGACGTATGAATAGACGTTCCAGTGTTGGCTCTGGAAAGCAATATTGGTAGGGTTAGGGTTACTTGTTTTTTTGTACTTACTTTTTTACATGACTTTCAATTGTTTTGATTGTTTGTTTTTTTACTGTGTTTTAATAGATATGTGTATGATTGTACTTATTTACAGTGCATCCGGAAAGTATTCACAGCGCATCACTTTTTCCACATTTTGCTATGTTACAGCCTTATTCCAAAATGGATTAAATTCATTTTTTTCCTCAGAATTCTACACACAACACCCCATAATGACAAAGTGAAAAAAAGTTTACTTGAGGTATTTGCAAATTTATTAAAAATAAAAAAATTGAGAAAGCACATGTACAAAAGTATTCACAGCCTTTGCCATGAAGTTCAATATTGAGCTCAGGAGCCTCCTGTTTCCCCTGATCATCCTTGAGATGTTTCTGCAGCTTCATTGGAGTCCACCTGTGGTAAATTCAGTTGACTGGACATGATTTGGAAAGGCACACACCTGTCTATATAAGGTCCCACAGTTGACAGTTCATGTCAGAGCACAAACCAAGCATGAAGTCAAAGGAATTGTCTGTAGACCTCCAACACAGGATTGTCTCGAGGCATAAATCTGGGGAAGGTTACAGAAAAATTTCTGCTGCTTTGAAGGTCCCAATGAGCTCAGTGGCCTCCATCATCCGTAAGTGGAAGAAGTTCAAAACCACCAGGACTCTTCCTTGAGCTGGCCGGCCATCTAAACTGAGTGATCTAGGGAGAAGGGCCTTAGTCAGGGAGGTGACCAAGAACCCGATGGTCACTCTGTCAGAGCTCCAGAGGTCCTCTGTGGAGAGAGGAGAACCTTCCAGAAGGACAACCATCTCTGCAGCAATCCACCAATCAGGCCTGTATGGTAGAGTGGCCAGACAGAAGCCACTCCTTAGTAAAAGGCACATGGCAGCCCACCTGGAGTTTGCCAAAAGGCACCTGAAGGACTCTCAGACCATGAGAAAGAAAATTCTCTGGTCTGATGAGACAAAGATTGAACTCTTTGGTGTGAATTCCAGGCGTCACGTTTGGAGGAAACCTGGCACCATCCTTACAGTGAAGCATGGTGGTGGCAGCGTCATGCTGTGGGGATGTTTTTCAGCGGGAGGGACTGGGAGACTAGTCAGGATAAAGGGAAAGATGACTGCAGCAATGTACAGAGACATCCTGGATGAAAACCTGCTCCAGAGCGCTCTTGACCTCAGACTGGGGCGACGGTTCATCCTTCAGCAGGACAACGACCCTAAGCACACAGCCAAGATATCAAAAGAGTGTCTTCAGGACAACTCTGTGAATGTCCTTGAGTGGCCCAGCCAGAGCCCAGACTGGAATCCGATTGAACATCTCTGGAGAGATCTTAAAATGGCTGTGCACCGACGCTTCCCATCCAACCTGATGGAGCTTGAGAGGTGCTGCAAAGAGGAATGGGTGAAACTGGCCAAGGATAGGTGTGCCAAGCTTGTGGCATCATATTCAACCAGACTTAAGGCTGGAATTGCTGCCAAAGGTGCATCGACAAAGTACTGAGCAAAGGCTGTGAATACTTATGGACATGGGATTTCTCAGTTTTTTTATTTTTAATAAATTTGCAAAAACCTCAAGTAAACTTTTTTCACGTTGTCATTATGGGGTGTTGTGTGCAGAATTCTGAGGAAAAAAATGAATTTAATCCATTTTGGAATAAGGCTGTAACATAACAAAATGTGGAAAAAGTGATGCGCTGGGAATACTTTCTGGATGCACTGTATTTAGTTCAGAGGTACTGTTTTATGGTTTTATCTTGTAATGGTTCCTTGAATACCTAGAAAGTCACTATTAAATAAAGTGGATTGTTGTTATGATTATTAGTATTACAATGACATTCGGTGACAGGAAAGAGTCAGACAGATTGTGGTCATCCTTTCCTGAAAAACATCTGACTTTAAAGCAGACTGTACTGTAATGTGAGAGCAGCGGGTTTATCGCTTGAAACCGTGTGTTTTAAATCTTTTCAGCAAATGACGAGAAGGACAATGAAATTCTGAAAATTGAAGCATCAACGGCAAAGTCTGATAGCTCAGGATCCGGTGTCCAAACTAGTTGAGCGCGCCATTGAAGCATAAACAAATATGCAAACAAGTTAATCTCAGCAGGGGTCATGTCTGGTACACAAAAAAGGGGTAAAAACCTAGAGGCTTATGTATAAGATCATCTGAGTCAACAGAAAAAAAATCTGTTAATCCTAATATTCTGAAGTGACAGTCAACTAATTTGGTGTGAAATCTTCAGAGACAAAGCGCGAAGTGGAAAAAATGAGCAAGAAACATTGATCTTCGGCCGTCATTTTCAAGCCGGGTGGTATCTGACATATCAAAAAAAATAGAAGAGCTGGCAAGGCTGACAAATAAGTCTGAAATTGCACTGGCATGCGTTGACTTTCTACAGCGCTCAATCCCCGGAAGTGAAATTATGCTGCAGTCAACGCCGCTTCACCTGTCAATTATCCACAATGAGGATCTATGGCTTCCCACTTTGCCGGCTAAGCCTTGTGCAAAGCATAATGGGAAACATGAAGGCAAGAAAAAAGAAAAGGATTTATTTTGAGTGCAGTCAGCCTGTATATATTTATTAGATATAGTCAACTTTATTAATTATTACTTATCTTTATGGGGTGTAAATTAGCAGAATTTATTCTGACAGATGAATGAAATAAGATTCTTGAGATCAAGTGGCTAAACATAATTCTTTTATGAACTAGACAAGTCCTAAGGGCAAAATCTCAAATGAAAATCACAAAAAGGCCCACTAAAGTGGGGAAAATTGTCAAACTCCAGCTAGTTACAAAGAGGGCAATAACGTAGTCCACCCAGGCTGGCACCGCCACCTCAACCCGACGCAGACAAGCGTGGGACACAAGCTTTATTTTTTTCTTTTTACCTTGTGGGCAAAGCCTTCCCCATTCCCACAAGCCCAGCAGAGTTCAAAACACCAACACAGTACAAGTCTTCCTCACTCTTTTCCTTCTCCTCCACTCCTCCAGTCAAGCTTCGTCTTCCTCCTCCTGACTCTGGCTCCCAAGTATTGGCTGCTGACTGCTTTTATAGCCTACCCAGAAGTGCTCCAGATGCGTGATGACTCATTTCTGGCAGTATTTCCGGGTGTGGCGGAAGGACTTCCCAAAAGGGCTCAGCAGATCCTGCTGCAGCACCCCCTGGTGGCCCCTGCAGATTCAAGCAGGGCAGCAACAAACTCCAACTCCCATGAAACCCTGCGGGAATCCGAAGCACCACTGCAGCCCAGAGAGGTTGCCATCTAGTGTCCCGGGGGAGGTAACGCTCTGGCCACACTTGCTCGCCCGGTCCTCCCAGCGTGGAGGCGTCCCGGCTGGGCAAGGGCTAGAAAATAATAAGATTTACTTGAGCAAAAATAAGGCAATGCCTCTAATATTAGTCAAACCAGAGGCAAACTACCCCAATACACAAAAAAAAAAACAGAGCTAAAGATGTCCAAAATCCAGAAATCATAAAAGTAACCAGAAAGGCAATATAAAGCAGCACAAGTGCATTCAATGAACTGCAAGGGACTGTGAGCTTTCCTCAGCCTTTATAGGGCTAAGGGCATTTTCTTGCTGTGATGGGAAGGAGGCCCTGCATCTTGAGGGAATCATCCACAAAATCGCAAGAAAAATCGCAGAAGACACATTGACGTATAGAAACTGCATAATCAGCACTGTTAACATACTACATGAAATAAAATAGACATACAGATGACATTTGAACCCAAACCACGCGAAGAACCGTGGCTGAAACATAACAAACTCCTGCAACTCTACAGACTTCTACGCATTTTTTCCAACTAATCTATTGTGCCTTATTCAGATTTTCATTTGCATTGTGTATTAGTGAGATCAGTAGAGCGGTGCCAGGCTTACAATGCTATTTCTTGTTTCAGGTATCTGGGTGGGCGGCACGGTGGCGCAGTGGGTAGCGCTGCTGCCTCACAGTTGGGAGACCTGGGGACCTGGGTTCGCTTCCCGGGTCCTCCCTGCGTGGAGTTTGCATGTTCTCCCCATGTCTGCGTGGGTTTCCTCCGGGCGCTCCGGTTTCCTCCCACAGTCCAAAGACATGCAGGTTAGGTAGATTGGCAATTCTAAATTGGCCCTAGTGTGTGCTTGGTGTGTGGGTGTGTTTGTGTGTGTCCTGCGGTGGGTTGGCACCCTGCCCGGGATTGGTTCCTGCCTTGTGCCCTGTATTGGCTCCAGTAGACCCCCGTGACCCTGTGTTCGGATTCAGCGGGTTGGAAAATGGATGGATGGATGGTATCTGGGTTCAAATCAAACCCCAGCCATGACATGATCTGCATTCAGTTTTTACTTTCTCCCTGTGACCACACAGATATCCCCCAAAGATGTTCAAGTAAGATTGATTGGTAATTCAAAATCAGTCCACAACACCTAAGTGAGAGGATGACCATTGAAGGACTACCTAAAACTTTTTTTTTTCCATTTTAAAAATATTGGAAATTTTAAGACAGTTTCTTCATGTAGAATACCAGTAACGGCGCTCTGCACGATAACGTGCAGTGAATACACTTGACTTGAGCGTTCCTAGTTTTCATCTCTGTTTCTCTGTACATTTATCATTCATTTGCTCAGAGGTTGATGTGCTTGCTGCTTCCTGAGCTGCTCTTCTTTTCTCCACACCCTAGCGGCCCGCTTCTTCCCTTCTGTCGTCTGTATCTTTTCGCATTAAAACTGATTAAGTCAGTGTCCATCCATCCATTATCCAACCCACTATATCCTAACACAGGGTCACGGGGGTCTACTGGAGCCAATCCCAGCCAACACAGTGTTGTGTCTACAAAGCACACTGTTTCTCACTTGCTAGAATGCTCTTTGTTTTTCAGTCTCGAAAAACACAACAACCGAAGGTGCACGCTATTCTCACACATGCGCAAAAACATATGCGCTCACTTGCCATGCGTGCATGCAGTTACCATTACAAACATCATGTTATCCAACACACAGGGCACAAGGCAGGAACAAACCCCGGGCAGGGCGCCAATCCACCGCAGGGCACACACACTAGGGACAATTTAGGATCACCAATGCACCTTACCTGCGTGTCTTTGGACTGTGGGAGGAAACCGGAGCACCCGGAGGAACACGGGGAAAACATGCAAACTCCACGTAGGGAGGACCCGGGAAGCAAACCCGGGTCTCCTAACTGTGAGGCAGCAGCGCTACCACTGCGCCAGTGTGCTGCCCGGAAACGTATATATAATATTACAATAATTTAGATATTTCATACTTTGCCTAAACACGGCAGGCATTCTATACATTGCCTGCATTTAATACATTAACGGTAAAATATATAATATATAAGTCAGTGTTTGTGCTGCAATTACTTAGTACGTTTCTTTAATTTTTCACTTAAGCTGGGACTTAAGTCTTCAACCTGCCTCAAGAATGATTTGAGATATGAAGAGGTAGGGGAAGTGACAGCGAAGGTGATAGGAATGAGTACGCATACGCTGCACGGACACTGCTGAGAGTTGATTCTACAATAAAATAAAATAAAAATAAAAAGAGGAATAACCTTGGAGGTCAATCATCACGCTAAAAGCAGTTAGTAGACGTCATGTAGTATATGTGTACCAAATTTCAGGTCAATTGGTCAAACGGTTTGCAAACTACAGGTGATTTAAAATCTTAGACAGACAAACAGACAGCCACGGTAGCATATTATATAAGACTAGACATTAAGCCCATTACAGTAATGGGCGCTAGAATAGTAGTGCATAAACATTAGTAGGAACAGTTTATATTAAATGGCAAAGGACCGTCTATTTTCTGTTACAGTAATACTGGCTTGTATGTGGCTGTAATATGCGTCACTGTATTGTGTGCCTTTAAGTTTCTCTCACAATAATACGTCTCTCCAGCAAGTATTTTAATCTGTGCTGGCATGCAGCTGATTATTGTATGTATGGCGTCTCCCCAGCAACAGATTTTATGTGCGCGAAAATAAATCTACTTTTAAAAGTCATCCTATTGTAATAACATGAAAATTCATATATTTAGGAAAACACTTTACCGGGCCAAGTTTGTTAATCGCAAATCTGACATCCTCAGAGTGAACACTTGCATCACAACAAAAACTAATCCCACCTCTTTGGGGAAGCTGATCTCCACGTCTCAGTACCCGATTGGATTTTTCATGCGTTATGTTTTAGGTCTTACCTCATTTACCGAAATCCGATTGGATCGGCCGCGCAATATTTTATAGGTCCCGCCGTCTCTGTCTTGTATGACGCGTCAGGCAGCCTTTGACTTCTGTGCCGCTTGCGTTGTGAAGGGGGTGGCTGAACGCATGCTAAGGAGATGCAGTCAGATCATCTACTGGCTTGCTGCGCGTTCTGCTTGTCGTTGTTTTAAGAGCTGGGAGCACATGAAGTGTGTCTGCCAAAAGCATTCCAACAACTACACGGTTATTTGTCCGTGAACTTGTTTTCAATTGTTTGTAAGTAGAGCGTGACGTGCAAAAGTCACCGTCTCACGGGTTTTGCTTCCTAAGGTTGTAATGTCTAGTCTCGCGTGACTTCAAAGTGTCTCTCCGAGATGATCATGTCTCGATCGCTTCGCTCAACCCCAATGGAAGTGTGCTACGCTCCTGCCACTTTGCGTCTCTCCCGCTCCTGTTGTGAAGGTGGGGAGCTAAACGCTCGCTAAGGAGATGCGGACGGATCAGCTGCTGGCTTTGTGCTGCTGCTGCCGAGGTGCGTGTTCTGCTTGTCGCGCTAGGTGTTGATCATTTAAAAGCCTGTACAGCAGCTGTCCTTTTGTCTCACTGCCTTGTCTCGTCAAATTGTCTTCTGAGAAGATCATGTCTCATCTCCCTCCCAAGATTTCCCAAGATTTTTTTTTTATAATAGAGAGATATATACAGAGATGACATTTTAATTATGGAGTAATTGTATTGTATGTATTTGATGGTGGTGCAGTGATCAGCCCTCATAACACTCTCTGTGTGTGCAGTTCTCATGCTCTTTCTGTGTCTGAATAGATTTTATTTGAGTGTTTCAGTTTCAATATTCCAGACTCACATGGGTAAAGATGATTGGGGACTGTAAATTGGTGTGTTATGCTTCTGTGTGTCCCGCTTTGGTCAAAATGACCAAAAAAAAAAAAAACAATAAAAATAATATACAACATAGACATATCAGCACTTCGAACTAAACACATTTATCCATTTTCACAGAAGCTAGTGACAGACCAAACACCAGTGTGGAATTTAATTTGGGGAAACAGCGGGATACTAGCACATCTTTTACTGCTAAGAACAATTTCAAGTAAGACTTCAGGTTTATTTTCATATTAATATTTTGACACAGAGCAGAAAGACATCCATCTCCATTTTCCAAGCCAGCAGTTTGCAGAAGAAACGTTTTTATGCCAATACCCAGACTTGAAAGGGAAATCTAACAGAATAATTTTACACATGTAATAATTTGAAGTTCTCTCATATTGGTCTTGGTCTTAATTTCCAATACTGGTAAAATCTGCATGTAGTGCCTACATGTTCCTAGATCATATATTACATGAGTGCTTCTTATGTCCAGTCCTCCCGGGGGGGTCCCCTTGGGCTGCAGATTTTTTAGGAATCGTGAAAAAATTCATCCTTGAGATTTTGATGAAGGCGGCACAGCGGCAAAGTGGGTAGCACTGCTGCCTCGCAGTTGGGAGACCTGGGGTCCTGTGTTCGCTTCCCGGGTCTTCCCTGCGTGGAGTTTGCATGTTCTTCCCGTGTCTGCGTGGGTTTCCTCCGGGCGCTCCGGTTTCCTCCCACAGTCCTAAGACATGCAGGTTAGGTGGATTGGCGATTCTAAATTGGCCCTAGTGTGTGCTTGGTGTGTGGGTGTGTTTGTGTGTGTCCTGCAGTGGGTTGGCACCCTGCCCGGGATTGGTTCCTGCCCTGTGTTGGCTGGGATTGGCTCCAGCAGACCCATGTGGCCCTGTGTTCGGATTCAGCAGGTTGGATAATGAATGGATGGATGGATTTTGATGAAACTTGACATTCTGGACCATCCTGAGTCTGTAAATACCATTTTTGAAATTATGTCTGTCTATGTGTCTGTGTGTAAACAGAATAACTCCAAAACGCTTTGCCCTCGGTCAGTGAGATTTTGCACACCTGCTTTATATCAAATCTTTTGGGCCACTCCTAAAAACCCAAAGTGGTACTTTAACTGAATACTTTCATGTATTTTCAAGTAAACTATAGTTATAATTACAGATAGATGATTCAAATTTTGTATAGATATTTATAATGATAAAAAGCAAACAGATATGACATTTGAGAAAATATACTCAACTTGAAGTAGTATTTTATTTAAGCAACCATCCAAATTTTTTGTATTGCTGACATATAAATGTGTACTCGATATTAAAAACTGTATTCAATTTAACGCATATTCTTTCAATAACTACTATTAATTTTATTTTAATTTGCACATCATCAGTTTAACAATAGCATGTAAACATTGAGCATGACATGTAAATATAAAGATGTAATGGGAACAATAAGATGCTACGTCCCCGTCGTATTCCTGGTACTACATTTAATTTTATGATTTTTTTTGTATTTCCACCATCATTAAAATAATTAAATGAAGCTAAATGCAGTTTTACCTATAACAGTTTATTGCAACAAAGTATCATCTATCTATCTATCTATCTATCTATCTATCTATCTATCTATCTATCTATCTATCTATCTATCTATCTATCTATCTATCTATCTATCTATCTATCTATCTTTATATATAATACGCTACAGTGGCTGTATGTTTGTCTGTCCAGGATTTTAAATCACCCGTAGGTCGCAAACCGTTTGACCGAATTACCTGAAATTTGGTACACATATACTACGTGACATCTACTATCCACTTCCAGGGTGATGATTTACCTCCAAGATTATTCCTCTTTTTATTTTTATTTCATTTTATTGTAGAATCAACTCTCGGCAGCGGCACATGCGTATGAGCACCATTCTCATCTCTATCACTTTCGCCATCACTTCCTCTACCTCTTGTAGCAGTTGAGATGTTTATCGACCTCTTGAACCCTCAGGTACCACTCCAAACACCAGGTAAAAGTGTAATTATTATTTATTAAATAATAATACAGTGCACCAAGCACCCTCCACTCCACACTACTCATATAATCACAAACCAAATCACAATACTCTCTCTCCTCCACTCCCAGACACTTAGCCACCCTGCCTCCCAGCTCAGCTCAGTGTCTGGTCTTTCCCAGAGTCCTTTTATACCCCCTGACCCGGACAGTCTACAAGTCCTTATTACTTCTGAGTCAGGGTAAAAGTCCTTTTCTTCAACCTGGAAGTATGTCATCTCTCCTGTTCACGTGACCAGGATGTACTTCCAGGTTATAGGGCACATACAAGTCCATGAGCCTCCCTACAGCGACTCCTGGTGGTCCCCAAGGTATCCAGCAAGGCTGTGCATAAAAACTACAAAGTCCATGAGGCCCTGCTGGAATTCGGGGCACGTCCATGCTGTCGGGAGAGCTCCTCCTGGCGGCCTGAGGCTGAGGGCCGGAAACTCTCGCCAGCCATCCATCACACTCTTCATATCTTAAATCATTCTTGAGGCAGATTGAAGACTTAAGTGAAAAATTTAAGAAAACGTACGAAGTAATTGCAACACAAACACTGACTTAATCAGTTGTAACACGCAAAGATGCCGACGAAAGAAGAGAAGAAGCGGGCCGCTAGGGTGGAGAAAAGAAGAGCTACTCACGAAGCTGAAAGCGCATCAACCTCTGAGCAAATGAATGATAAACGTATGGAGAAAGAGGATATAAACTATGAATGCTCAAGTCAAGTGTTATCATGCAGTGCGCTGTTAGTGGTATTATATAATACAGTAGAGTCTCGCTTATCCTGCCTTCGCTTATTCGACATTCCGTATTATCCGACGTCCCACAGCAAAAAAAACGAAAAAAGAAAACGCATCAATCGGCAACAAGAACTGCAAGTTGTGAGCGTGAGTGTAATCTATTTTTTGTTGTTCCCGACTTTACCGCAGCTAATTACAGTGGAACCTCGGTTTGCGAGCATAATTCGTTCCGGAAACGTGCTCGCAATCCAAAGCACTCGTATATAAAAGTGAATTTCCCCATAAGAAATAATGGAAACTCAGATGATTTGTTCCACAGCCCAAAACTATTCATATAAAAATTATTAATACAAAATATAAAGTAAAAATACATAAAACAAATTAACCTGCACTTTACCTTGAAAAGAATCATGGCTGGCGTGAGTGAGTTTCTAAACTCTTGTGGGATTCCACCCAACGGGACGACACGCGGAAGAGCGTTCCAAAGCAATCGCAGTCACCCAGCGCTGTAGCAGTTCGCCGTAAAAGCGAATCTGAAAAGATCGCGGACATGTTATAAGTGCCTGCTGTCGATGGGTGATACAAGGAACAAGGAACGTTATAAATTCGCAGGGCACAGTATTACTTGGCCACGGCCCTGCCTGACTGCTGTGTCTGTGTATAGGAGAGTGGCAGATCCCGCTACAATAAATAACCGCACTGTTGATGTTTCACGTTGAATAAAGCTGGTGTTGCTAAAGTACTGAGACTCAGCTTCGTGTTTTCGGGTGCAAGATGGGGACTCGCACGTCACAGCACACACGTCACAGCACAAATACACACACACACGCAGTCACAATGCTGTAGTAAACAGTATACGCTCGTACGGATGTTGACTATATGAGTGACGGAGTTAAGGCTCTAGAAACTGCAATTAAATACATTGAGCAACAAGAAGAAGCTACAGGAATTGACATTATGATGTTGTAAAGATGGCGAGACTTGGCAGTGAAGAAACGGCACTCGTTAGGAAAGCAGACTATGATCAAAAATTTCTTTAAATCATCACAGGACTGAACTTTTTAAGTGCAGTACATACTGTATTTAACTTCAGACAATTCTGTAACTAAATTATTTTTTTCAGTTAATTTTTTCTGTTGTTTTGTTGTACAACATGATTATTAGGTTCGTAATGTGTAAAATAACATAGTTTGACGTTTAATAGGCTATTTCTTAACACCTCCCATTAATCCGACATTTTCGCTTATCCAACGTTCTGCCAGCCTGTTTATGTTGGATAAACGAGACTCTACTGTACTAACACTTTTTATATGTTTTTAGGTGACTATAACTCTTTTTTACTTTGCACGTAATCTCAGTAATGCATATGTAACCCTAAAAAAATTCCACCACCGTTTTCGACATGCCTAAGTGCGAAAATATCATTTTAATATAAAGTTTGATTATAAATAGAGATAAATGAGTGTGTATCAATATTATCAATTAGTTATGATAAGAAACAAAGAAATATGATATTTGAGAAATGTCGCATGACTAGGAGTGGTTCTGATTGCCTTTTCCTCTATCTCAGTATATGAGAAAGTCGAGGGGAGCACACTCCCGATTTTTTTAAAATTTTCTTCAGTTTCACAATCAGTCAGTTATTTTGCCTCTAACTGATCTCATTGTTTGAATAGCTGGCCTCAACTGGGGCCAAACTGCAAATACAGTGGACTAAAATTTTTCCCACTTTACGGAGTATTTTCGTATATGCACAAATTTTCTTAGCACAGATTCCTCTTACAGCAGATAAACAGAAAAATATTTAACTTTAATGAGCAGCTTCTGAGATGCGATATGACGAGAGTGATCCTCACTCCTAGGTTTAAACTATATAGGGAGGTGGATCGCCCGGATCGTTTAGGCTCGGATTCTGCTCATGAGTTGGTCAATTATTGGATGAACAAAACTTTGAGCAGTGTACAGTGTGCTGACTGGATGGAAGGATGGAGCTTTTTAGATGTTGTTTGTCATAGGATTCGGGTTGTTAAGCCTTGTTTGGAAGGATAACCTGTTTCGTATGGATTTATGTTTAGGTTGATTGTTAGTCTTTTTTTGTTGGGCCCTTATCTTAAGATAGTGGAGTAAATAAGATGATCTGCCCTTGTCCAAACCCTTATCTTAATCCCAGGGGGTGGGGCTCTAAGCTTAAGATAGTGGAGTGGGGCCCTTAGCTTAAGATAGTGTTCAGTAGTAGATATAGTTGTTTTATGTAGGTAGTTGGAAGGGCAGAGTGAGTTATAGATGGACAGAGAATTGGACAGTCAGTAGGCAGAAATTGAGAGTAGAAGGAGTGTTGAAACCAAGTGTCTAGTTTGGTTATATAAAAGTTTGGAGTAGTTGTGGATGAGTTGGCTTTGGTGTTCCTAATATATCTAGTTATTAACTATAAAAATTGTTCCCAGATAATTTGTTATTTTAAATTTATCTAAAATTATCAATGACCCAGAGCTTGGTGAGGGTTATTGTTTAAAAATAAATATAAAAATATGTTACAAATTAGATATGGAATTTTTAGAAATAGTTATGATTGGATGATAGTGGAACAGTTCAGAAAGGGTTTGAGACTACTTTTTAACTTTAGGTGGAATAAGGAATCTCTGTAAAATAAATGTATTGTTTATATCTGCACTAGTGTACCCATGCAATTTATTTTGCCTTTGGGCTTTTATCCCCTACCCTAACCTAACCCTGATGTTCACCCTGTAAATGGACAAATTTGCAGACTTTCTGAAAACATGTTTTCATGTTGACATTATGAGTTATTCTGCGGTGGGCTGGAGCCCTTCCTGGGGTTTGTTTCCTGCCTTGCGCCCTTTGTTGGCTGGGATTGACTCCAGCAGACCCCGTGACACTGTAGTTAGGATATAGAGGGTGGATAATGGAGTTATTGAATGTAGATTATTAGTAAAACAGAGCAAATTTATCCATTTAATACTAGAACCACCACACATTTTTTCAGTAGTATATCTACCAAGGTGACGCCAAGTGGCATCTAAATCTCACCAGATGCCAATCAACTTGCCATCCTGATAAGCACATCCCTTCTGCCACGCCTCTTCAAAAGCTACAGATGTTCTAATACAGCTTGAGTGAATGTATAAAATATATCATTTCTTGGCACACAGCATATGTTGTTTGCACATATTTTCATTTTAAATGTGAAATGATTTTCTATATAAGTAGATCATTTAAATTACACCTATGCTTACATATTTCATGGAATATGTCGGTAAAGGGCAAGTGGCATTTATATAGAAAAATATTTATTTTTATTTCTTTTATTATGTGCACAGATTGAAATGTTGGAAACTTTTGTTTTTTTGACAACATATGCTAACATGTAATGTGGGCTGGTGTATCTGGCTTAGGCCTCGACTGGTTCAGGTCATATTTCTGCAACAGGACTCTTAGAGTCATGCTAGACGATTTTTCATCTGAATTAGTTCCACTCCTATGTGGTGTCCCCCAGGGTTCCATTTTGGGGCCACTACTTTTTTCAATTTACATCCTGCCTTTAGGTGCAATTTTTAGAAAACATGCAATCTCGTATCACCTATATGCTGATGACTGCCAAATTTATTTCTCCCTCAAGTCAACTGACTCCACTAAACCTCTTCTCGACTGCTTATCTGACATTAAGGACTGGCTGGCTGTAAACTTCCTTCACCTGAACGATTCAAAAAACCGAGGTCATTGTTTTTAGTCCTGACCGCAAACAGACCCTACCCCTTGGCCTTGACTTTCTTCCCATTCCAGTAACTTCGTCTGTTTCCAATCTTGGAATCAAAATAGATATGGTCCTGAAAATGGATGCTCAAGTCAACAAAACAGTAAAATCCTGCTTTTTCCATCTCAGGCGAATTGCCAAACTCAAACCAATTCTGCCTTACCACCTCCTGGAATCAGTAATCCATGCATTCATTACGTCCCAGCTCGACTATTCTAATTCCTGCCTATATGGTATTAGTAAAGCCACTCTTTCTAGACTCCAATTGGTTCAAAATGCGGCTGCAAGGCTTTTAACTGGAAGCAGCAGAAGCCAACACATTACACCGATTTTAAAAACCCTACACTGGCTGCCAGTTAGATTCAGAATTGATTTTAAGATACTCCTCTTAACCTATAAGGCACTAAATGGTCTAGCCCCTGCCTACTTGAGTGTCTTGCTCCATCGTCACAATCCCCCTCGTGTTCTTAGATCCGCAGATCAGCTGCTCCTAACCGTTCCCAAGGCACATTTTAAAGTTCGTGGTGAAAGGGCTTTTTCCGTCTGTGCACCCAGGCTCTGGAACTCCTTACCTTTAGTGGTTAGGCAAGCCGCTTCAGTCGCCACATTCAAATCACACCTAAAAACGCACTTCTTCACATTGGCTTTTAATTCTTAACCTGTCTTATTTCCACTTGCTTTTTGCTATTTCTCTGTTTTATTGGGTCCCCTGACTTGTTTTTAGTGTCTCTGTTTTAATTCTCTCTTAATGTTTGTTTTTAATATTTTGCTTTTAGTCTTGCTTGTTTTAACTGTACAGCGCTTCGGTCAGTTGTAATGCTGTGTTTTTAAGCGCTTAACAAATAAAAATGGTATGGTATGGTATCATCGAGGGACCAGAAGTGTTGTCATCATGGCGGGCTGGAAGTAACATCATCATGTTGAGACCGGAAAGTGACGTCATCTCGGGAGAGTCGGAAGTGATGTCATCGGTGGAATATGGAACATGGGTTGAGGAATGGTAGCCATATTGGGTGACCGGAATTACTGAAGGTAAGTTATTATTTTTCTTCTTTTGTTCTGTTGATGGAGAGAGAGAGGTATTAGTACATACAATCGACTCCTTGTCTCTTGTAACATCACTCACTTTAGGGCTTGCTGGCTGCCTCCTAAGCGCACGTGTGTGACACAACTGAAGAAACTTTTTTCTTTGTCCCTATTATAAAGTATCTATCTATCTATCTATCTATCTATCTATCTATCTATCTATCTATCTATCTATCTATCTATCTATCTATCTATCTATCTATCTATCTATCTATCTGTCTCTTTCTTATTAGTCTCAATATTGCATTTTTTCATAAAATGCATCCTTACCCAACGTTTTCTTTTTTCTCTTTAATCCCCACTTTTACAAAACTTACCTTATAAATCAGCATTTTTGCATAGTGGGATATTTTTTAGAAATCTCATTTTTGGCCCTTTCCCATGCTTTTTGGGCATAGAAACAAACATCCCCACATGATTTGTTCTGCGGTTTCCATTTTTCTTGAGCACTTTCCACTTTTCACACCTTTACTTTTTAGTAAATTATGCTTTGTTTTCATCATGTTGTGTGCTGTCTCCCATACCATATCCTTCAAGTTGTTTGGTAGTTCTTCAGAGGCTATCATTTCCCACAAGTCTACCTGCTTCTGCTCAGGGAAGTTCTTTTATACATAGATTGGGAAGTGAAACAGATCTGCAAATGCAGTCAAGTTGGAGGATGGAGAACAGAGACAGAAATTCATACCTGAGTACCAACGCTAAATGGTGTTGCTTATGGCAGTAATAGGGGGTCTTTCTCTTAAAAAAAAAAAAAAAAAACACCATCACATTTTCTGAAAAGAATGTCAGAGATAGAATAACATAGACATTTGCAGTGCAGCAAATTAGGAAAAGTCAAGGAGAGACAGGAGTGTGCACACTAATGAAATAATTAAAGACGTCAACTGATGGCGGGGATGCTTCTAATTTTAAAATTAAATCTACAACACATTGAAGTATGCAGAACGTGAATCATCACGGGCCTATACTTGTGCCTTCTTGAGTAGGGAGACCTTGTGGGCGCTACACAATTTCAGTCCATTACGGCATAGTGTGTTACCAATCGTGTTATTGGTGACTGTGGTGGTCCCAACTGCCTTCAGATCATTAACAAGCTCCTCCTGTGTAGTTTTGGGCTGATCCCTCACCTTTCTCATGATCATCCTAACCCCATGATGCAAGATCTTGCATGGAGATCCAGACCGAGGGAGATTGATTGTCATTTTAATATTTCTTCCATTTCCGATTTATCACACCAACACCTTCTCACCAAGCTTCTTGTTGATGGTCTTGTAGCCCATTCCAGCCTTGTCCCTGATTTCATTTGACAGCTCTTTGGTCTTGCCCATGGTGGTGGAGAGGTTGGAATGGAAGGAATTGATTCTGTGGACAGGTGTGTATTATACACATAATGAGTTGTAATCAGGAGTATCTGTAATTGATTGATTGATTGATTGATTGCAATCAGCCAATCAGTGGGAGCCAGAATTCTGGCTGAGTTGTAGGGGATCAAATCCTTATTTTTCTCAATGACATGCAAATCAATTTATGACTTTTATGTAAAGGGGTTTTGCTGGATTTGTAGTTGATTTTCTGTTTCTCTCCATTAAAATGAAACTACCATAAAAATTAGAGACTGTTCATTTCTTTGTAAGTGAGCAAACATACAAATTCAGCAGGGGATCAAATACTTATTTCCCCCACTGTATAAGTGACCGACAAATTTGTCCATGTCTGTATTTCTTCATTGTTAAAGACTACCTTACAACTTGTGCCAGTGATTGTTCTTGCAGTGTGGCCGATGCTTGCTAGGAGATGCTCCAGCTTCCCAGGTGTGTCAAGAAGATGGGTGGATGGACAGATGGATAGATGGATTCAAGCTTAACTGTAAGCTAAGCTAAGCAAGTGCTTCACCCTTCACCCCTTACCTGCTGTAACTACATAAGCTCTGTGAGGGTCTGCCCCCCTTCAGAAGTAGATATTCTGTCTATTGCCGATATCTTGTGTCTTATGGGAGGTAACGGTGCTTGAATTAACTGCTGATCCTCTCATTTATTCTTCCACAACAGAATCCACTATTCTAGAAACTCAGGTGACAGACGGTTCCATGTTATTTATACCAGTTCAAGTCACAGGAAAGAGTTCAACCAATCCAACGATATCCAGTCTTGACATTAAACCTGTGCCATAGAGTGGACTACAGCAAAATAAATAAAAAAATTAAATACGCTGGGAAAACTGGGAAATGTTTTATTGCACTGTCTGTCGGGGCTCAGCTGGAACAAAATAACAGCAGAACATAAAGCGGCAATTTCAGACGTGAAAAATAGGTCAGTATTTTATTATGAAAAATGAAATGGGGAAATCTGTCACAATACATACACATAAAACACTCATGTGGTTATCTTTGTTGAGGAAACTCTGCTGCAGTGATTTTTCTTAAAATCAATAGACTTCTAGTATCTGCTAATGACTCTGCCAA
The DNA here is from genome assembly GCF_900747795.2 of Erpetoichthys calabaricus. Classification (NCBI taxonomy): domain Eukaryota; kingdom Metazoa; phylum Chordata; class Cladistia; order Polypteriformes; family Polypteridae; genus Erpetoichthys; species Erpetoichthys calabaricus. Next base: position 53,779,486 of record NC_041404.2, read on the forward strand.
GTTTCATTGGGACAAACTGATTTGTCTTTGAATTATCACGTGCAGTGCATCCTGTTACACAGACAAACACACCAGCATACTGACCTCGCAAAATGACCTCACAGTATCAGACATTTTCAGATGATGCGTCCATCATAGGCTGCATTATTAATGGAGAAGAGTCGGAGTACAGGAAGGTTGTGGAGGACTTTGTCTTGTGGTGCAGGAACAACCACCTGCAATTCAACATCAGTAAGACTAAAGAGTTGGTGGTGGACTTTTTGGCATTCTGGGAAGTCTCTGAGAACAGTCAACATCCAAGGGGAGGACACGGGAGTGGTGAGAAGCTACAAGGACCTGGGGGTCCACATCAACAACAAACTGGACTGGTCTGACAACACAGTGGTGCTGGACAAGAGAGGCCAGAGCAGAGTGGACTTGCTAAGGAGACTCTCAGGTATTGTGATGTGTGTATCAAGCTGCTGGAAATGTTCTACCAGTCCATAGTAGCCACTGTGGTGCTCTACGCTGTGGTCCTCTAAGGAAGAAAACTGATATCCAGTGACCTGAGATGAAGACTGGACTCCTTCGGTACTGAGTTTCTTTTGGAGAATCCTTGGGTACCGCTGGTTTGACTTTGACTTGAACGAGTGGTTGATGAGCAGTTGACACATTACTTGCATTGTGAGGGAGCGTCAGTTATGGTACTACGGCCACGTGGCGTGATTCCTTGAGGACCTTCATTGTTGTGGACCAGGCCAAGAGGATGCCCACATAACACCCGGCTGCAGGAGATAGACTGTCTGAAGGGTGGCCAACCTGGATCCCAAGCTCTTTCATCGTAAGGTGAGTGTGACAACACTCTGTGCCAGTGCATGCTAAATCTACAACACAATGAATTATGCAGAGAGTGAAGGGTGTTGAATACATTCTGAATCCACTGCATATAAATACACTGTAATGCATATTAGAAGTGAATGTTGCTGCTGTAAACTAGGAGTCCCAAACAACTGTGGTGGGCAGCTGGGGGTGGTACCCAGCCAGGACACCTGGAAGGACCGGAAGATGGACTACGCCTCCTCCGGACCATGAGAGGGCAGCCGCCCTGATTGGTATGAAGACCACGGGAACAGAGCATGGAAGCTCAACCCTGGTTCACATGTTGTGGTCACAACATGTTTCGTAAAAGTTGACAAAAGTATTAAATGTCATCCCTTTAAGTATCTAGGTCCTTAATTCATTACTTGAATTGTCGGCAAGTCCAGCTGCAAGTCTTTTGAAATGTGAAAGGTGCTCCATGAAGTCTAAATGGAAGCCTAACAAATTCATCTTGCATGACTAGCATGAATTTCACGAGAAGCTAAAAGCAATTTGTTTTTGTGAATTTTTTGCCAATTTAGTTTGGCATTAATCACATCACTCATCACTAATTGTCGATTCCGGACTAAATCGATTCAGGACATTTTCAGAACCATACACTTTCTGCATAATTTTTTGTGTAGTAAATTTAATTGGATACATTTGCCATTTTTGACCATCAACCTACGCTCAACAACCCATAATGACAAAGTGAAAGCATGTTGTCACAGTTTTAAGAAAGGACGCAAACACAGAAAAGGGTTTGGGGCAAATCCATGACCCCGTTTAACGAAAATAAATGAAAACAAAATAATCTTTTTACAAACATGTGAGTCACGTCTTTTCAGATGGAAATCCAATACACAACTGAAAAAAAGATATGGTAGGACTTCTAGTCATATGGGTTACAGGCAGGAAGGGGCGGGTCCAGGAGAGGCCAGAAGTGATATCAGTGGTGGATTTGCTTGTCAGTCTTCTGTTCTGCAGAGGGAGGAAAAGAGAAGGCATGAGCAAACAGCGCCAACCTGTGGTCTGGCAGGTAACTACCATCACCAATGCCCTTAACTCCTTCAGGGCTAATTATTTTTAATTCTGTTTGTTCCATTGCTGAATAGTTTTCCAAAAAACCCTTTTTCCAAAAACGCAAAGGTTTCACACGTAAATATTTATGACAAATGTCACTCTGTTTTATGTTCCATGAGCCCCTACAGTATGTAAATTTCTAAACTTATTACTTGTCTGTTTGTCTCATCACTCATAAGTTGAAAGGCACTTTCTGGAAAAAAACAGCTTGAAGTAGTCGAGTGGCTGGTAAACCTGGTGGATGGTGGCTGGTAAACTGTAGGGTCCACTAGAATGCCGTGTGGTTTGGTGAAGTCCACTTGTCAGTTTTCCTCCCATGGATCTACATTGTCATAGGAGCGTCAGTTACATGAGTGTGTTCAGCACTATTATCAGCTGGGAACCGATCAGCTGATGCAGGTACATGATTTTCGTTTATGATTCCCTGATCGTTTGCATCAAACTCTGAGTTCAATAAATGTCTGTGTGGTCCTCTCAGATGGACTTAGATAGATAGATAGATAGATAGATAGATAGATAGATAGATAGATAGATAGATAGATAGATAGATAGATAGATAGATAGATAGATAGATAGATAGATAGATAGATACTTTATTAATCCCAATGGGAAATTCACATTCTCCAGCAGCAGCATACTGATACAATAAACAATATTAAATTAAAGATTGATAATAATGCAGGTAAAAAACAGACAATAACTTTGTATAATGTTAAATGTTAACGTTTACACCCCCGGGTGGAATTGAAGAGTCACATAGTTTGGGGGAGGAACGATCTCCTCAGTCTGTCAGTGGAGCAGGACGGTGACAGCAGTCTGTCGCTGAAGCTGCTCTTCTGTCTGGAGATGATCCTGTTTAGTGGATGCAGTGGATTCTCCATAATTGATAGGAGTCTGCTCAGTGCCCGTCGCACTGCCACAGATGTTAAACTGTCCAGCTCCATGCCAACAATAGAGCCTGCCTTCCTCACCAGTTTGTCCAGGCGTGAGGCATCTTTCTTCTTAATGCTGCCTCCCCAGCACACCACCGTGAAGAAGAGGGCGCTCGCCACAACCGTCTGATAGAACATCTTCAGCATCTTATTGCAGATGTTGAAGGACGCCAGCCTTCAAAAGAAGTATAGTCGGCTCTGTCCTTTCTTACACAGAGCATCAGTATTGGCAGTCCAGTCTAATTTGGAACAGGATTAGGAACCAGCAAGTAATCAAAGGATGAGAAGGTAGAGCACTGCTCAGATCTGATCTTGGGTGAGACCGATCCATTTTTTTTTTTTCATTGACATTGGACTAGTGAAGTGACACTGAACCCAGGTCGTTGGAGTGATAACGTGTGAATACACTTAACTTGAGCATTCCTAGTTTTCATCCTCTTTCTCTGTACATTTATCATTCATTTGCCCAGAGGTTGATGCGCTTGCTGCTTCCTGAGCTGCTCTTCTTTTCTCCACCCTAGCGGCCCGCTTCTTCTCTTCTTTCGTTGACATCAGTTCACGTTAAAGCTGATCAAATCAATATTTGTGCTGCAATTACTTAGTACCATTTCCTTAATTTTTCACTTAGGCTGGCACTTAAGTCTTCAATCTGCCTCAAGAATGATTTAAGATATGAAGAGGTTGGGGAAGTGACGGCGAAGGTGGTAGGGATGAGAATGGCGCCTGTACACTTGCGCCGCCCTGCTGGCCATTACCGAAAGTTGATTCCACAATAAAATAAAATAAAAATAAAAAGAGGAATAACCTTGGAGGTCAATCATCACCCTGAAAGCATATAGTAGACGTCACATAGTATATGTGTACCAAATTTCAGGTCAATCGGTCAAAAGGTTTGCGAGCTACAGGTGATTTAAAATCCTTGACAGACAAACAGACAGCCACAGTAGTGTAATATATAAGAAGATACTTATAACTATTAGTATTGCTGTAATTTCACTCCTATATTATATATATGTTACAGTATTACTTACCATCAGTGCAGGATTTACGTATAAGCTACACAAGCTATAGCTTAGGGCCCCCACCTTCTTGGGGGCCCCCAAAACAAATCGTCCGAGTGAGCAATTGTCATATATACTTAAATATACTACAGCATTATTTGTCCCAATCAGGCCCGGCCTTAGACATAGGCGAAGTAGGCGACCGCCTAGGACCCCGGTGTCCGGGGGGCCCCGGATCGACTCCTTGGTCTAATTTTCACGCATTTCACAGAGGTCCCCTTTCGCCTAGGGCCCCATAATACCTAAGACCGGGCCTGCTTACCATATATACTCACATATAAGTTGGGTTTTGAAACCTGAAAAAGCGATCATAAAATCAGACCCTTATACGCCCGTTCAAAAATGCAACACTTATTTTTTTTTTCTTGCCTCCTCCAATCTCAACAACAACAACAACAACATTTATTTCTATATCACATTTTCATACAAATAATGCAGCTCAAAGTGCTTTACATGATGAAGAAAGAGAAAAAAGACAAAATTAAAATAAGGGAACACTAATTAACATAGAATAAAAGTAAGGTCCGATGGCCAGGGAGGACAGAAAGAATAAAATAACACATTAAATCTGCAGGGGTTCTGAGTGCCACGAGACCACCCAGCCCCTTCTAGGCATTCTACCTAACATCAATGACCTCAATCAGTCCTCATTGTATTCAGGGTTCTCATGGAAGAACTTGATGATGACAGTCATGTGGACTTCTGGCCTTTAATCCATCAATGTTGGGACATCACGGTGCTTTGATCGGGTGGTGGGGCGCAGATCACAACACCACAGAAAAACAGAAAAAGAACAGAAGAGAAAGTAGGGGTTAGTACGGATTTTGAATATGAATACCATGAATAGTAATGATAATTAATTGAATATACAGAGCATCAGGATCAAACTAAGGTGAAGCTTTGAGAAAGCCATGTTAAAGTAATGTGTTTTTAGCAGTGTTTTAAAGTGCTCCACCGTATTAGCCTAGTGAATTTCTATTGGCAAGCTATTCCAGATTTGAGGTACATAACAGCAGAAGGCCGCCTCACCACTTCTCTTAAGTTTAGCTCTTGGAATTCAAAGCAGACCCTCATTTGAAGATCTAAGGTGACGTTTTGGAGCATAAGGTGTAAGACATTCCAAAATATAAGATGGAGCAGATTATTTAAGGCTTTATAAAGTCAATTGTAAATGACACAGGTAACCAGTGTAATGATGCTCAGACTGGTGTGATGTGCTCGGATTTTCTTTTCCTAGTTAAGATTCTAGCAGCTGCATTCTGCACTCGTTGCAATCGATTTATGTCTTTTTTGGGTGGTCCTGAGAGGAGAGTGTTACAGTAATCTAGTCAATTGAAAACAAAAGTGTGAACTCATTTCTCAGCATCTTGCAAAGTTATAAGAGGTCTAACTTTTGTTATATTTCTTAAGTGAAAAAATTCTGTCGTAGTAATCTTATTAATATGTGATTTAAAATTCAGGTCAGAGTCAATAGTCACCCCTAATTCTTTACCTCCGTCTTGACTTTTAATCCTAATGCATCAAGTTTATTTCTAATAACCTCATTACATCCATTATTGCCAATCACTAAAAATTCTGTTTTCTCTTTATTTAGTTTGAGAAAATTACTACTCATCTATTCAGAAACACAAGTAAGACATTGGGGTCAGTGAATCAAGAGAGTTGGGGTCGTCAGGCGCTACTGATAAGTACAGTTGCATGTTATCAGCACAGCTGTGGTAGCTCACATTATGCCCCGAGATAATCTGACCTGATGGAAGCATGTAAATCGAAAAGAGCAGCAGACCCAGGATAGAGCTTTGTGGAACACCATATAGAATATCATGTGTCTTTGAAGTATAATTACCACAACCAACAAAGAATTTTCTCCCTGCCAGGTAGGATTCAAACCAATTTAAGACCCTGCTAGAGAGGCCCACCCATTGACTAAGGCGATTTCTAAGAATATTGTGATCAATGGTGTCAAATGCGGCACTCAGATCTAAGAGGATGAGAACAGATAAACAGCCTCTGTCTGCATTTACCCGCAAGTCATTGACTACTTTAACGAGTGCAGTTTCTGTACTGTGATTTATTCTGAAATCCGACTGAAACTTATCAAGAATAGCAGGTTTATTCAGGTGGTCATTTATCTGCGTAATGACTGCCTTCTCTAGAATTTTACTTAAGAAAGGCAGGTTAGAAATAGGTCTAAAATTTTCAAAAGCAGAGGAGTCCAGATTATTTTTCTTCAGCAAGGGTTTAACTACAGCATTCTTAAGACAGTCTGGGAAGACCCCCGTATCTAATGACGAGTTTACAATGTCAAGAATACTATCAATTAGCACGCCCAGTTTATCAGACACATCAAATTTTGTTGCAGCAGTGCAGTTACCAATTTCTTGAATCTCTTCAATGACGTTTAATTCAAAACAGGCTTCATATTTTCTTCTGACTGAACGCTCCATCGTAGATAAGGGATGCTCTTATGATAAAGGTGTATGAGGGTGTGAGATACAAAAAACACAATCAGTGCAAACGTAGCTTCGGAATAGTTCAGGTATCACCGTGTGGTCACGTAGGCATAATACAAAGAAAAAAAAGGCAGTGTGCTCTGTGGTTACTCTCTCAGGTGGGCATTAGCATATCATAATGTCTTGGACCAATAGCGTGATTTTTCCGCATTCGACTTATACGACCGACATTATAAAATACCAGAAATTATATGATAAAATCAAGTCCCAACTTATCCGTGGGAGAACTTCTCTGCGAGTATGTCTATATATATAATTCACTAATTCGCCGACAAGTAAGATACCCATGGCGCACGCAGGACGGGGCCACGCCCACCAACTGTAAGACCGTTTGATACGACGACAACTCGCAGAGCCACGCCCACCAACTCAGACGCGACGACTCGGAAAACATGGCGTCATTTATGTTTGTCTGTGCTAGAGTCCACATGCACCTCTGAGCCACGTTGAGGCATGTTTCTCGCGGATGTGAATCGCTGTATGCAGCGTGTAAAACATTTGCGAGGTGTATCCCATGGGATCCTTAAAAGCAATCCTTTAAAACTGAGGTTAAAACACAATGAAGGAAGCAGTCGTTAAAAACCAACAAGCCCTGTGCCTCTTTTTCATTAGCGTCTCACCTGCTTCACCGATGCAGGCCCTGCAACAGTCGAGATGCTCTCTCTGCAGCTGACCTTCTCTGTGCCTGACTCCACTACTGTCAGTCGCCTGATTAAAAATGGCCTCACTCTAACGTACCGGCTTTCTCTCTCTCCTCACTCGCTTGCAGACTGCACAGGGGAGAAATGCCCGCAGCACGACTCCACCCGGAAACCGTTTCAGCCACACTTCCACGCCCCTCGCTACGCTGTGAGTGCGATGATTATTTATTTAAAAATGGCCTTTTGAAGGGGAGCTGTGGACACATTGCTTCACATTGTTTTCCTTTTATTTCTGATCCCGTCGAGCAGATCAGACACCCAGGCAAACAACACTGAATAATCAATAGCTGCAACTACTTTGCCCATCCCAACTCCTCACCTGAGTCGGTTTCGTCTGTGTTCAGCAGTGTTTCCCAAACTCGGTCCTGGTGAACCCCTGTGGCTGCAGGGTTTTGTTCCAACCAGATTCCTAATCATTAATGCCGGTGAAACTCATCCGGGATAAGTCAGTTTTTCAAACACAGCCGTGTAGCAGATTAGTCTAGCAGACTAGCTGGATGTAATAATCCGAGATGAATGCGCGCCCCCACGCTGAGTGAAAAGCCAATGTATATTGAGTCTAGAAAACATGATCAGCAAGTCTTTGATAGGCTGCAACAAAATTATGAAAGTACGGTCGCATTTTTTTCACATAAGCTGTGTGTGTGGGTGGGTGGGTGTTAGTTAATTAGTTACTTGAAGGATTTCAAGATTTAATATGCACAAGCGGTAACACTGCAAAAGCAGCCCAAACCAGAAAAGACGGCTGGCAAAAAGTGGCCGACAAATTACACGCGTGTGCATTGTACTTACTGAAAGCAGCGTTACGGATTTTGCAAATGTTCATTTTTTTCCCTCTGCTTAAAAAACATTTAAAAAGCGGCGTGATTATGCGCTGTATACTACACCGCGGGTTGGTATGCAGCATGTAAAACAGTTTGTTTGTCACGGATAATTTGCCTTTATTTTTACACGAACACAATTTCCTGTTAGATTGGCCTTTGCGATGACAATTAATAAGGCACAGGGACAAACTTTCAAAAAAATATGCATGTATCTGCCAAAACCAGTTTTCAGTCACGGACGGTTGTATGTTGCTCTCTCCAGAGTTCCATCTTTTCATTCACTTACTGTTGTATCCTCAAAACCACCCCTTTTAGACAACTGTGTCTTTCCAGAACTGTTCAGCCATCAATAAATGATTATGCGGCGTATGCCTGCAGGAACACGTGCGAGTGAGCAAGCGACACACACACACATACACACCCGCACGCGAGAGAGAGAGAGAGCGCTGGACGCATAAGAATAATAATACTTCATTACATTGATATACCGGTGTTTTCAGTATTCAAAGCGCTATCCACACAGGGAGGAACCGGGAAGCGAAACCACAATCTCCTTACTGCAAAGCAGCAACACTACCACTGCGCTACAATGCAGTTAAAGAATGCACCGGGCTCGATTTTGTTTTCACTTCTGTTTACAGCGATCGGGTCGTAGCGTGCATTATTGCAATGTTATTTTTCTTGGTGCCTTATTACATTACGGATGTTTCACATGTTCGTTTTTTTCCCTGTGCTTAAAAGACATTAAAAAAGTGTTTCTCAACTGTGACTCCGGAACAACTCAGTACGCAAGCTATATTAAGCGTCAACAACGAAGACTCGCTACACCTTAATGAACAAGTGCTGAAACTTATCCCTGCTGACAAAATAACTTTCAGCAGCGTGGCCTCTATCATCACAGACGATCTCGCTTTCAGTCACAGACAATTGTATGTTACTCTCTCCAGAGGTCCATCTTTTCATTCACTCACAGTGGTATCCACAAACCCACCTCATTTGGGCAACTGTGTCGTTCAGGAAGTGTTCACCTATCAATAATATCATAATTATGCAGCGTATGCTACGCCGCGGGTTGGCTAGTATGATATATTTTTGTACACATGAATAACAAACAGAGATGGAACATGAACAGCTCATTAGCAGCTCTAGCTAGGATATGCTGGAGTAAAGATGTGAGTCTACAGTCAGGATCTAAATCATCGAAGGGTTATCTCTTATATAAGCAGGCAGATTCTTCCAAAGTTTCAGGGCCCTGTAACTAAAACCACGACTTCTCAATGTTATTTTATTAATCCTTGTGATTTTAAGTAGGCTGACACCTTGAGATATTTATGTGCGCTCTGGTTTGTAAGTAATAATACATTCAGATAAGTAAGGAGGGCCTGAGCCATTTGAGGCTTTATATGTAAGAAAGAGGATGATAAAATCAACCCTAAACTTAACTGGGAGCCAGTGTAACAACTTAAGGACAGGAGTTGTCTGTTCGGACTTTTGTAAGTAATAATAAGTTCAGATAAGCAAGCAGGCCCTCCGCCATTAAAGCTTTTTATGTAAGAAGGAGGATTTTAAAATCAGGCCTAAAGAGTCATCTGTTTGGACTTTCTAGCTTTTGTAATGACTCTTGCAGCAGCAATTTAAATTAACGGAAATCTGCACAGCAATACACAATCCTTCTAGAACTAAATGCATGAATTAATTGCTCACTATGCAGCATATTTAGAAAACACATATTTTATACACTTTTTTTAATGTCTGTTTTAAAAGACATGCTAGTGTCAAAGGTAATGCCTAAATTGCACACTGGTTGAGTAAAACTATTAGTGATTCCAAGTCAGAATGTTGTTGAGGTCTCTTATGATTCCCACTGTAAGTGCCTTGGAGGAAGGACCACCATTTTTACAATGAAGGAGGATGATTTCTTAGCTGGCCAGGATGCCATAATGGATAGACCAAGTGGACGTGGGTGTTTGATCCCCCACATGGCAGGAAGCAGTGCTCATCATGATTGAACCCAGTCAGGATACCCACAGAGCATGCTGGGAATTGGAGTTTTGGAAATGCAGCCACTGTCTGGGTCCTTGGGTGCCACCAGAGGGTGCTGTCAGGGCAGAACTGCCTTGGTTTCTGCATGTCCCGCACCAGACAACTTGCATGTGATACCAGAAATAGTTTCTGGGTCTAATTCAAAAGAAGCAACACACACTTGGAGGAAAAGATGACAGAAGAAATGGATTAATTGTTGTATTTTAACAGTAATTTTTTTGTTTGATAATTATTGGAAACTTGATTTTGGCAAATAAATACCTTTGTTTGTATCCGGAATCGTGCTGGGTGATACTGTGTCTGAGGATTGGGTTTCGGTGCGCCCCCTTGTGGTTACACCCCCAATAAGCAGCTTTTTTTTGTTAAATTTGGTTGTTTTCATCCATCCACTCCTTTAACTCACTGACACAATTAAAGATACTATCATTGATATTAATATTATTTTGTCTAAAAGAAAGATACAGTTGGATGTTGTCTGCATATGACTGAAAATTAAGGTGATGTTTTCTAATGATAGCTCCCAATGGTAGCATGTAAAGTGAAAACAGTTAAGAGGTCTGAGTACTGAACCCTGCAGGACACCATATTTAAGTTCCGAAGTTAAATACGATTAAATATGATGTTAATTCTGAATTAATTGCGTTTCCTGTTCTTGCACACGTTTTCCTCAAGAGTCTCTGGTGCTCTCACACATGTCCGATGGAGTGTGAATTGTCCAGTGCGAGGAAACACAGACATGTGCAGAAAGGTAGAGTGATTCCTACCTGGATGCACCATTAAGGGTAATTAGTTGATTAATGAAAGTGTTATTATCTAGAAATAATTTATTAAAATTGCTACTCTACAAGGAATTGGGTCAAAGTCCATTGTTGATAGTACTGAGTGACATCAGCTATTTCAGAGTCACCATCTCACTTTACAAACTGTCACAATGCCAAAATTCCAGCCATTTGAAGCCAGCTAATTAAAAACGTATTGCCTAAGGTCTTGTACATTATAAAACTAATCATAATGCATGGTTAAGCAGTTTTGCATAATATTGTCTAATGATGCATAATTTTTTTTTTTTTACATTTCCTATTATAATAGCCTTACAATATTACAAGATCTTGCATGTCCAACTAATTTCTATGACTGCTTCTGCATTCCATTAAATTATTAAGTCTGATAGACATCCCATAATTGAATTAATGGCAGTATAATAACCGGTCACAGGGTCAAATGCATTTGCTTTCTCTATGCTTCAGAATCCCTTTATTAAACCTCTCTGCCACTTTCTCGGTTAGCACAAGAAAGAAAGAAAATAAAATAAATTTGGAGGCTCAGGATGAGTTGCTAATGGAAAAAGCATCAGGAAGTCAAACAAAAAAAAAATAAAAGAAAATAACATGTAACGTATCAACACTGACAGGCCCTAACAGTTGCCCAAAAAGAGAAAGTTAGAAAAAACATAAAAATAATTCTCATAACAGAGTCTGCAAGGGTTTGCTTCATTTACCAGACTCTAAGAGGTCAAACTGTGCAACTCCCTATTTGACATAGCTCCTAAGGAGCTGGTATGTAATCACACAAAAGTGATCACAAATAAATATGGAACTTATGTTATGGTTTTGCTCTCTTTTTGCTTTTTACTTTGAATCCAGGGGAGGTGTGCTCCCTCGATTACAAGTGTAGCTTCTACTAAAGGCTTATTTAAGTAAGGGCTGTGTGAGCTAAAGACTTAAATGGATAAAAACCTGAAAGGTGTCTCCTTCAGTAAACAGTCTTCTTAGGAGAGTGGGCCAAGATCACAGCATGTACGGCTCTGGGGAAGGAGTGGGCTGTAAATTTCACACACACAGACCTGAAGCTGACTAAGGAAAAGCAAGCAGCTCCCCGTACGCAAGTGAGGTTCTGCGAAGTTTCAAAGGCCGTGTATGGGGAATGAACCAGTAACCATTTAAAATAATGGAGCTAAGGTGTATACCTGATGATTTGTGTGGTTTAACAAATCAGTAAAGCATTATCAAGGTGCCTATTTTTATAGCCAGTAAGATGTATTCTTTTATGTTTAGCTCTTATTTGAAGATCTAAGGTTACGAATTGGAGTGGAAGTCAAGGTCAAAGTGAACTTTATTGTCATCTCAACCATATACAAGTATACAGATAGACGAAATGGCAAAGCTCAGGGTCCACGGTGTAACAATATAAAGTGCAAATAATAAATTAAAAATTAAAAACAAGACAAGACCTTGTGCAAAGACAAGACAAAGAAGTAGCGGCAATATTGACGTGTAGTAAGCAATATGAACATTGATGCAATGTATGGTGTAACAGATAGAGGCACTGTCGACCCCTTGAACCCTCAGACCAGACGTCAGACACCAGGTAAAAGTCCAAAGATGAATATTTATTATAATAATAAAGTGCACAAAGCACCACCACTCCACTATACTCAATAACGAATCAATAATCAAATAACAATAACCAATCCTCCACTCTCCCAGACACTTAGCCACCCTGCCTCCCAACTCAGCTCGCCGTCTGGGATTTCCCATGGTCCTTTTATAGTCCCTGACCCGGAAGTGTTTCTGTTCCTCAGTCCGTGTGACTTCTATCATTTCCGGGTCAGGTAAAAACTCCTTTTCTTCATCAGCCCGGAAGCACTTTATTTCTTCCAACCATGTGACTGGGATTTACTTCCGGGCTGTATGGAAAATAAATGAGTCTGTGTCTCCCTGCAGCGTCCCCTGGTGACCCCGACGTTATCCAGCAGGGCTGTGTATTAAAACTCCATAGTCCATGATGCCCTGCTGGAATTCGGGGTTATCTCCACGTTGCAAGGAGGGCTCCATCTAGCGGCCTGGGAGTATTGGCCGGGATGAACGTGAATGGTATTTGCAATCTAGATACATGAATACAGTCAATAGATATGTAATATAATAAATAAATAATAGATAATAGAGAAATGATCAGTGTATGATAATAGTTGTTTAAGACGTGTGTAAACAATGACAGGTCAGAATGTTTCACAGCAGAAGGATATCAAGAGTATCAAGATCCTTCAAGGTCAGTATGAGATCTTCAGTTCTTTTCTACCTGCACACTTGTCTTTGCAGGTCAGTGGCTCACATGTATAAAAGTTCTGTTTGTCGAGGTGTTTGAGGCCGTGTGGAAGATCCCAGGGGGCAGCATGGTGTTAAGAAGTCTGACAGCTCGGGGGTAAAAACTCTCCTGCAGCCTGGCAGATCTGGCTCTGATGCTGCAGTATCTTCTCTTGGGTGGCAGAAGTGTGAAAAGTCCATGTGAGGGGTGTAAGGGGTCCTGCACAATGCTGCAGTCCTTGCGGACACTGCATTTGTAAAATGTAATAAAATATAATAAGGTGAAAGACATTCTGAGATATAGGATGGAGCAGATTATTGAAGGCTTTGTAAACCATAAGCAGTATTTTAAAGTCAATTCTAAATGGCACAGGTAACCAGTGTAACGACGCTCAGACTGGTGTGATGTGCTCGGATTTTCTTTTCCTAGTTAAGATTCTGGCAGCTGCATTCTGCACTCGTTGCAATCGATTGATGAAACGAAGAAACTGCCACAGCTTAAGAACATGCAGGTGAAACACCTCAGCAAAACGGAGGGCAAGGCTTGAAGTTTTCCCTAAAAGCATTGTCTATCTGGAGGTATTTTCTCGAGACAAAGATTAATAGGACTCGTATGCCAGCGATACGGCTAAGATATGGTGTCGCCAGTGTCTTCTTATGGAAGCCAGTGGGGCAGCAAGCACAGGTGGGTCCACATCCTCTGCACTGGGTCATTCTTTAGACTTAGCTGACGCCTCTCCAATTTCACAAATAGAGTAAAACTGCTTGGGTATCTTAGGGTTGTTTTTTGCCCCAAAGACCACATGCAGCTAGTCAATGTAATATAATGCAAAAAATGTTTAAAGTATAGATTCTGTAAACACTGATAATCATACTAGGAAGTTCTAAAAATATCCAGAATCTTGGATAACCAGGAAGCGTGTGACTCTAGCTGATCCTTAAAGTGTCATGTCTCTCATATCACGCACCTTGTGACAACATGGCATCACTGGAAGATGCAAAAATTTTGCACGACTGTGTTTTCGTCTATTTACCCTTTTCTTTGTCAAGTTCGTTATTGGATTGGTCTACTCCCACACCCTAAATAATAACACACACATACATAGATTCACACACACTCAGACCCTAACCACAACAGTGCCCTACAAATGACACACACACAGTTGGCTAACTTTTAGCACTTAAAAACCATACAAATGCTTTAGTTATAACACAATTTGTCACTCTCTCAGCACATCAAGAGACTTATTTATTATCGGCATGAACAACATACGATGTTTTTAAATAGACCTCAGAACTAAATGTTACTTTTGGTCTCCAAGAAAGTATTAAAACATACAAAGACTCAGTATCCTTGACTATAGGCCATTTATCAGCCAAGAATACCTTCTTTACGTACTGTCCCTACTATTGAGTGGAGCTCTCACCCTCAGCCTTAAAACCCTGCAGCACAGAGGTAATGGCAAAATCTCCAGCTACGCCAGGTGCTCTTAGAAATCTACCTTATTACTTCAATCACTCTAGACATTAAGACAAAGCATAGAAAGATGAAAACAAGTTACTATTTATTAAAGAACAATAATAAGTAATAGAAAATAAGATTGATAGTAAAGTCTGGATAAAATAGTCTTAAAAACAGCTTACTGAAAGGAATCAGTGATGTCAAGGATGAAAGTCCCAGGGCGGCGTTTGATTTAGCAATCAATGTTCATGAGAATGCTGTTGACTGACGATCAGATGAAAACTGGTCACACGTGTCTTTGTTTTGTTCTCTGACGTCGCTCTTCGGTCGTCACTGTTTCTCTTCTTCTGCTGCTGACGTTTCTTTCAAAATGAGGCATATTTATTATAAAGTTTCATGCCATGGTTTCACAGCACATGAATGTTCCAAGCACCTGATTGGCTGGCTGTCAATATGATGGATGAATTTTGCTCCCTAGGTAGTAAAGTTCTTTGATATTGCCTCAGCCTTCATTTCCCAGGTCGTAAACCCAATTGATGTCCCAGATGTCCATCTATAAAGTAATCAATAGCCTGAGGTATCAATTCCCAGGCTGTAAAACAAATTAGCACTAAGCTATGAACAACTGTTATAAAAGTCAGGTATAGATAGATAGATAGATAGATAGATAGATAGATAGATAGATAGATAGATAGATAGATAGATAGATAGATAGATAGATAGATAGATAGATAGATAGATAGATAGATAGATAGATAGATAGATACTTTATTAATCCCAATGGGAAATTCACATTCTTCAGCAGCAGCATACTGATACAATAAATAATATTAAATTAAAGAATGATAATAATGCAGGTGAAAAACAGACAATAACTATGTATAATGTTAAATGTTAACATTTACCCCACCCCCCCCCCCCCCCCCCCCGGATGGAATTAAAGAGTCGCATAGTTTGGGGGAGGAACGATCTCCTCAATCTGTCAGTGGAGCAGGACAGTGACCGCAGTCTGTCGCTGAAGCTGCTCTTCTGTCTGGAGATGATCCTGTTTAGTGGATGCAGTGGATTCTCCATAATTGATAGGAGCCTACTGAGCGCCCGTCGCTCTGCCACAGATGTTAAACTGCATGCCAACAATAGAGCTTGCCTTCCTCACCAGTTTGTCCAGACGTGAGGCGTCTTTCCTCTTAATGCTGCCTCCCCAGCACACCACCGCGTAGAAGAGGGCACTCGCCACAACTGTCTGATAGAACATCTGCAGCATCTTATTGCAGATGTTGAAGGACGCCAGCCTTCTAAGGTAGTATAACCGGCTCTGTCCTTTCTTGCACAGTGCATCAGTATTGACAGTCCAGTCTAATTTATCATCCAGCTGCACTCCCAGATATTTATAGGTTTGCACCATCTGCACACAGTCACCTTTGATGATCACTGGGTCTATGAGGGGTCTGGGCCTCCTAAAATCCACCACCAGCTCTTTGGTTTTGCTGGTGTTCAGGTGTAGGTGGTTTGAGTCGCACCATTTAACAAAGTCATTGATTAGGTTCCTATACTCCTCCTCCAGCCCATTCCTGATGCAGCCCACGATAGCAGTGTCATCAGCGAACTTTTGCACATGGCAGGACTCCGAGTTGTATTGGAAGTCCGATGTATATAGGCTGAACAGGACCAGAGAAAGTACAGTCTCCTGTGGTGCTCCTGTGTTGCTGACCACAATGTCAGACCTGCAGTTCCCGAGACGCACATACTGAGGTCTGTCTAAGGGAAGAGGATATGCCTTTTTTATTATAACGCCTCCTACATCTGAATTCATCTTGTTGGGACTGAGCAAAATATAATACAGAATAAGATGAAGATTTTATACACCATAACAACGATGTTAAACAGTTTATTTGCAAAAATTGACTTAAAAAACCCACAAATGGGACAGTTATTACAAATGAAATGAATGAAAACAAGGAAATTTTCCAAGTAATATGGATTATAACAATTAGCATGTTATACAAAATAGACGTTCTATTTGTAACACTTCGTCAATATTTGTCATGTCATTTTCTAACCCGCTTAATCCAGGCCAGGCTCGTAGGAGATCAGTTGGCAGGGACAGACCCTGGAGAGGGCACCAGTCCAACAGAGGGCAAACACACCTTAAAGCCAATTTAGAGTTGCTGATGCGTCTAAACCGGAGCAGTCAGAGGAAACCCACGCAGACACAGGGAGAACATGGAAACTCCACGCTAGGAGGACCTGGGACGTAATCTCAGATCCCCTCACTGCAAGGCAGAAGTACTGCCACTGTGCCCTGTAAACATTTGCATATAATTGATTTTGTATATACGGTACTTCATACACAATCTGCCGTGGTAATTCCCAATATTTCAAACGGGTGTAATTTGCGATCATTTTTTTTTTAATTATCTTCCAATAATGTGATTTGTTCACAGGTACTGCCTTTGATTAGCTTGTTAACGTGTGGAGAGCTTAATGGTAAGAGCTAGACATCTGTGTAAAAAAATAAAAATCAAATTAACAGTTTCTCCACCTGCTGAGATCAAAAGAGTAGAGAACTGCCAAAAAAAGTTTGTTTTAACCCTCTAGCTAAGATATTTCCCTGTGTCTGACAAACACAACACTGGACTTGGGGGTGAGATTTAATTCCACTGAGACTAATTTGTTGAGGAGAAATGAGCGAATATGATAGAAAATAATAAGAGAAAGTTAAAATAGAAAATGCTTAAGTGCCACTGGGGTGTCAGGTGGAGAATCATTTAAAATTCTTTAAAATCAACATTTTGCCAACGCTGTTTCTTCTCAGAATAGCTATCCCTTTCAAGTTTGCTACTCTTTGCATCTATACTATACTCTTTGTGCTCTATTACTCACTAATTTCCCCTTAGATCCTGCCGACTACACTAATCTTTACATTTCTGTCATGGACTCTGTAGTTATTTTTCACAATGGCATTAATTAACTTCTTCATCGAAGGAACGGTTTGTAGCGGGGCTACATAGTTAGCATTGCAAATGTCAGTTCTGAGTGCGTCTCGTTTCCGTTGTCCCGTTTGCTGTTTGTGTGCGTATCAGTAAATGCCGTCCCCGTAAAGGGGGACGGATGATGGAAGAAAACACACAGCCTCTAACCTGGAAAACACCTGTTCGCAATTAATCAATTACAGCCGTCACAGGGACTATTTAAGTAATCAGAAAGGAGAGAGGAGGAGAGAGAAGAGAGGAGAAAGGAGACCATTTGTTTTCAACCACGTATCAACTTACTTGCTGTTTTTTCACATCGCGCCTTTGCACCAGTTTGTTTTTCATTTTGCCAGACTGTTTTCATCCTTCATCTGCTGAGACACAAGGGTTCGATTCGCCATCCACCATACGCCGAGGAATCACGGTGAGGTTGCTCCATTTGCCGGGAAAATCATTAGTTCAGTCATCCGTATTCAGGACAGTTTTTATAACCGGACTCAAGTTCACAATCATTCAGTATATCATTCATTTTTGTTATTCGTGTTGTGTTATATGTTACAGGGGCAAGGGAGGGTTTTGTTGTATTTATATATGGTGGTGTCTCATTGTTGATGTGGTGGAGGGATATTTATATTTATATGTTTCTATTTTTGCATTTGTCTTGTGGTTTTATTTAATACATTTAATCAGTTTATTTTTACATCATCTGCGGTCCCCCTCTTTAAGAAAGGGGATCGGAGGGTGTGTTCCAACTACAGAGGGATCACACTCCTCAGCCTCCCTGGAAAAGTCTATTCAGGGATCCTGGAGAGGAGGGTCCGTCGGATAGTCGAGCCTCGGATTCAGGAGGAACAGTGTGGTTTTCGTCCTGGTCGCGGAACAGTGGACCAGCTCTATACCCTTAGCAGGGTCCTGGAGGGTGCATGGGAGTTTGCCCAACCAGTCTACATGTGTTTTGCGGACTTGGAAAAGGCATTCGACCGTGTCCCTCGGGGAATCCTGTGGGGGGTACTCCGAGAGTATGGGGTACCGGACCCCCTGATAAGGGCTGTTCGGTCCCTGTACGATCGGTGCCAGAGCTTGGTCCGCATTGCCGGCAGTAAGTCGAACCCGTTTCCAGTGAGAGTTGGACTCCGCCAGGGCTGCCCTTTGTCACCGATTCTGTTCATAATTTTTATGGACAGAATTTCTAGGCGCAGCCAGGGCGTTGAGGGGGTCCGGTTTGGTGGGCTCAGGATTGGGTTACTGCTTTTTGCAGATGATGTTGTCCTGTTTGCTTCATCAGGCCATGATCTTCAGCTCTCTCTGGATCGGTTCGCAGCTGAGTGTGAAGCAGCTGGGATGGGAATCAGCACCTCCAAATCTGAGACCATGGTCCTCAGCCGGAAAAGGGTGGAGAGCCCTCACAGGGTTGGGAGTGAGATCCTGCCCCAAGTGGAGGAGTTCAAGTATCTCGGGGTCTTGTTCACGAGTGAGGGAAGAATGGAGCGTGAGATCGACAGGCAGATCGGTGCAGCATCCGCAGTAATGCGGGCTCTGCATCGGTCTGTCGTGGTGAAAAAGGAGCTGAGCCGCAAGGCGAAGCTCTCAATTTACCAGTCGATCTATGTTCCTACCCTCACCTATGGTCATGAGCTATGGGTAGTGACCGAAAGAACGAGATCGCGAATACAAGCGGCTGAAATGAGTTTCCTCCTCAGGGTGTCTGGGCTCTCCCTTAAAGATAGGGTGAGAAGCTCAGTCATCCGGGAGGGGCTCAGAGTAGAGCCGCTGCTCCTCTGCATCGAGAGGAGTCAGATGAGGTGGCTTGGGCATCTGATCAGGATGCGTCCTGGACGCCTCCCTGGTGAGGTGTTCCGGGCACGTCTAACCGGGAGGAGGCCCCGGGGAAGACCCAGGACATGTTGGAGGGACTATGTCTCTCGACTGGCCTGGGAACGCCTTGGGATTCTCCCGGAAGAGCTAGAAGAAGTGGCCAAGGAGAGGGAAGTATGGGCATCTCTGCTCAAGCTGCTGCCCCCGCGACCCGACCTCGGATAAGCGGGAGACAATGGATGGATGGATGGATGGATGGATGGATGGATGGATGGATGGATGGATGGATGGATGGATATATTTACACCGTCGATTGTGGGGAAAAGTGTAATTTGTTAGAGGTATGGCTTGATAGTTAGATTCATCTCAGTAAATTATCCAGGCCACAGAGCTTGGAGGTGTAGTTGCCGGCTGGGTAAGGGGTCGGACGTTACAGGTTCACCTCTATATTATCGCCACTTCTACAACCAGAGATCTTTTTGTAACTAATTATTTTATTCATAAACTTATGAAAAGCTCATTTGTCGAAATGGAAACCATCGTACAATGCTAGGGACTCCAGGCAGGGAATACCAGTGATGTGACTCCCTGTGTGTAATTATTAACAGTATTCATTATTTAAATGAAATTAATGATTTATCTGTAAAATGTAACATACATACTTTAGTGCATTTCATCATGAAAGTGATATCAAGTATAAATCTAAGGAATCTCTAAATTTGCAGAGAGTTGGAATATCATACATTTAATGTTCTCTGGTGTGGTGATCTATCAGGTCAGGAGGAAGTCCCAGAAGCTCGTAGCGATTAAAAACTGGGATGACGTTTACGATGGCCTACTTTGATGATAAAGTAAACTACAAGGTTAAAGTGAACATTTTGAGAATAAAGCCAAAATTTCCACGCAAAATGACACCTTTTATTGGCTAACTAAAAAGATTACAATATGCAAGCTTTCGAGGCAACTCAGGCCACTTCTTCAGGCAAGATGTAATCTTGTAAGGGCCACAGACAGACACTGGACATTTGGTCATTTTAGATAATAAATAACAGAAATTAAAATTTTAAAAACTGTTGTCACACATATGCGAGTGGGAGGCAGCTGAAGGGCTTATATAATCATAACAACTTGTCCGACCAGGGTGCGGGGGGTTCCACTGACTCTCTTTCTCAGTTCCTTACAGACTGATCCTGGGAAATCCTGCCAGGTGCTGAAACCCAGAGGAAGACACTTCCGGTCCTGCCCCGAGGGTGACATCAGTTCCGGTCAACTCTCCATAAAAGCCGCTCCCCTTCCTCTGGTCATTAGTTCTGTCTTGGACTCAGTAGTGTAAACTACCCTGTGCTATTTGGCAAACTACCTTTTTGCAGCCTGGATTACAATATACGGGTGGCTGCCCCAAACCTTCTTGCGATGTCTGGACTCATTTATTGTTACACTGTCTTAACACTTCACACCTGGATGCAGATATTTTTTGTAACATGTGTCACACACACACGATTAGGTGGCAGCCAGAAGGACCGACAGAGCGTGAAAACTCACCGGACGGGGATCTAAGATGGCGTACTAATGCTTCCTCAGAAAAACCGAAGACCAAATGAATCCCGGTATGTGAATTCTATGCCAAAACCAGATCCCGTCATAGGAAGAATGTCCGCATTCTGACCGTCCCTCCTTGATGACTTTACCTCTGGTTGCCCTTCGATGACATAATCTCCACTACCCTCTGTTCAGGTCATCTCCTCCCTGCACCAATGTCCGGTTCCTTCACCATAAATTCAGCTGTCTTTCCGATATGTTTGTCGAATATACTGTATATTGTAACATTGACCGTCCTGTACAAGACAGTAACTTACTTTGGTTCATTGGCAGTACAGTGGGGCAAAAAAGTATTTAGTCAGCCACCAATTGTGCAAGTTCTCCCACTTAAAAAGATGAGAGAGACCTGTAATTTTCATCACAGGTATACCTCAACTATGAGAGACAAAATGAGAAAAAAATAATCCAGAAAATCACATTGTCTGATTTTTAAAGAATTTATTTGCAAATTATGGTGGAAAATAAATATTTGGTCACCTACAAACAAGCAAGATTTCTGTCTCTCACCGCCCTGTAACTTCTTCTGTAAGAGGCTCCTCTGTCCTCCACTCGTTACCTGTATTAATGGCACCTGTTTGAACTCGTTATCAATATAAAAGACACCTGTCCACAACCTCAAACAGTCACACTCCAAACTCCACTATGGCCAAGACCAAAGAGCTGTCAAAGGACACCAGAAACAAAATTGTAGACCTGCAGCAGACTGGGAAGACTGAATCTGCAATAGGTAAGCAGCTTGGTGTGAAGAAATCAACAGTGGGAGCAATTATTAGAAAATGGAAGACATATAAGACCACGGATAATCTCCCTCGATCTGGGGCTCCACGCAAGATCTCACCCCGTGGGGTCAAAATGATCACAAGAACGGTGAGCAAAAATCCCAGAACCACACGGGGGGACCTAGTGAATGACCTGCAGAGAGCTGGGACCAAAGTAACAAAGGCTACCATCAGTAACACACTACACCACCAGGGACTCAAATCCTGCTTAAGCCAGTACACGTGCAGGCCCGTCTGAAGTTTGCTAGAGAGCATTTGGATGATCCAGAAGAGGATTGGGAGAATGTCATATGGTCAGATGAAACCAAAATAGAACTTTTTGGTAAAAACTCTACTCGTCATGTTTGGAGGAGAATGAATGCTGAGTTGCATCCAAAGAACACCATACCTACTGTAAAGCATGGGGGTGGAAACATCATGCTTTGGGGCTGTTTTTCTGCAAAGGGACCAGGACGACTGATCCGTGTAAAGGAAAGAATGAATGGGGCCATGTATCGTCAGATTTTGAGTGAAAACCTCTTTCCATCAGTAAGGGCATTGAAGATGAAACGTGGCCGAGTCTTTCGGCATGACAATGATCCCAAACACACCGCCCGGGTAACGAAGGAGTGGCTTCGTAAGAAGCATTTCAAGGACCTGGAGTGGCCTAGCCAGTCTCGAGATCTCAACCCCATAGAAAATCTTTGGAGGGAGTTGAAAGTCCGTATTGCCCAGCGACAGCCCCAAAACATCACTGCTCTAGAGGAGATCTGCATGGAGGAATGGGCCAAAATACCAGCAACAGTGTGTGAAAACCTTGTGAAGACTTACAGAAAACTTTTAACCTCTGTCATTGCCAACAAAGGGTACAGTGGAACCTCGGTTCACGAACGTCTCGGTACACATACAACTCGGTTTACGACCAAAAAGTTTGCCAAACTTTTGCCTCGGTTCACGACCACACACTCGGTATACGAACAAGCCAGGTTCCCTTTCGGTTTGTACATGTTCAGTCTCTCCCTGTGTATTTCATGTGCAGCAAGCAAGAGAGAGAGCGAGAGAGCGCGACACACACACACACACACACGCACACACACACACACAGAGGCAGCCCGAGAGACAGAGGCACACAGACAGGCAGCGAGAGACAGAGAGAGCTGCGCACACACACAGGAGTACTCTAGAGAGACAAACACAGGCGCTCCAGGCTGCAAAAGAGAGGCGCGCACACACACAGGGGCGGGAGAGAGAACGAGAGAGAGAGAGCGAGCGAGGGACGCATAAGGTAGAGAAGGCTTGTTTTTGTTTTTAGTTCTATTTACAGCGATCGGTTCGTAGCCTGCATTGTTGCAATGTTACTTTTCTTGGTGGTTTATTAAATTATGGATTTTTCAAATGTTCATTTTTTCCCCTGTGCTTAAAACTCATTAAAAAAAGTGTTTTTAGCGAGCCGTTCCTAGCACTGTTGTGCGAACTATTGCAGTGTTAGTTTTCTCTGTTGTTCAAGGTTTTCTCAGTGTTATTCAATGTTTTTACATTTAGTTTACCATTACGCTGTGCATTCTATGGTATAATTAACTATATTTGTGCTTAAAAACTAAAAAATATATATATATTTACATACAGTTCGTACGGTCTGGAACGGATTAATTGTATTTACATACAATCCTATGGGAGAAATTGCTTCGGTTCACGACCAACTCGGTTTACGACCAGAGTTTTGGAACGAATTATGGCCGTGAACCGAGGTTCCACTGTATATAACAAAGTATTGAGATGAACTTTTGTTATTGACCAAATACTTTTTTTCCACCATAATTTGCAAATAACTTCTTCAAAAATCAGATAATGTGATTTTCTGGATTTTTTTTTCTCATTTTGTCTCTCATAGTTGAGGTATACCTATGATGAAAATTACAGGCCTCACTCATCTTTTTAAGTGGGAGAACTTGCACAATTGGTGGCTGACTAAATACTTTTTTGCCCCACTGTATATGGGGACGGTTCCCCAATTCTTCATCTGTCTCTCTGGTCTCTTTTCTTCACACATGCTTCATGGCTATTGAAGGCTATTAAGTGAATAGATAAGAGAGAGAAAATAAAGGTTAGGGGGTCAGCTGGCACCCTCTTCAATGCAAAAGAAACACTGGCAATGTACAGTGGAACCCGACCCGAACTAATTTCCCCCGTAGGAAAATTAAATGTAAATACAATTAATCCATTCCAGACCATACAAACTGTATGTAAATATATTTTTTTAAAGATTTTTAAGCACAAAAATAGTTAATTCTACCATAGTATGCACAGTGTAATAGTAAACTAAGTGTAAAAACATTGAATAACACTGAAAACCTTGAACAACAAAGAAAACTAACATTGCAAGAGTTCACACAACAGCCTTATGAACCGCTTGCTGTAAACACTTTTTTTTAATGAGTTTTAAGCACAGGGAAAAAAATGAAAATTTGAAAAATCCGTAATTTATACAAAAACTAACCATAAGCAACCAAGAATACTAACCTTGCATGAGTCGAGTTCTGGCATGAAGGAAGTGAGGAAGAAGAACTAGCCTCTCATAGAAGGATAGTTTTGCAGCAAATCGCCATGAATCTTCCTGGCTTTCTCACATAACATTGCCTCACTTACGCCATCCCCTGCAAGTTGCTTCTCGTTCAGCCACAATAGCAACAGTTTTTCCACCTCTTCCAGCACTTGAGGCCTCTGCTTGGTTAACGCTGTAACTCCTTTTTGCAACATCAGCTGCTTTAATGGCCTCTTTCTGCTTTAGAATAGTCGAAATCCTAGATTTTGACTTCTTGTACTCGGCGGCAAGATCAGTAACACGAACGCCACGCTCATACTTTTCAATAATTTCTTTCTTTAATTCGATTTCAATTTTCTTCGAACTTTTCTTCTCACCAACAGTACCACTCTTCACTTGCTTAGAGGCCATGGTTAATTGCAAAATTAATGCAAAAGCACACGAAATAGAGCACAAAGAGTTCACAGCGAATGCACGCACGTCTGACCGAGAACAATGTACAGGGAGAGACTGAACGCGTGCGGAAATCATCGGCGCATACGAACTGGAAGGGAAACTGGCTTGTTCGTCACCCGAGTGTGTGGTCGTGAACAGATGCAAAAGTTTGACGAACTTTTTGGTTGTAACCCGATTTGTACGTGTTACGAGATGTTCGTGACCCGAGGTTCCACTGTATTATTATTATTATTATTATTATTATTATTATTATTATTATTATTATTATTATTATTCCATGCCTCCTTTCGAATCCTGAGCTGCATCTTCTGATGCTGGCTTGGCATTTGCCTATGCAGGATGATGAGTTCTCTGTGAATGACCCAGTAATGCATACGCAAAAGCAGCCAGTTTAGCAGATACAGAGGGGTGAATGATGAGGTAGGGTGGGACCAAAAATAGTTGGGGTGCCAACTATTTGAACAAAAAAAGATTAGAAATGAAAAACATGTGCTTGATAGCACTACGATAAACTGTTGGCTTGACGTTGTCTAAGTCACTCTGGTGGGGCTCTTAAAGACTGTTCGTCTGGAGTTGTCCCTGCTAGTTGAACAGTCAGATCCAAATGAGACACCACCTGCTGGGAGTGCCTCCTTTTTATACTGGATGAACTGGAAGGCAGAGCTTCTTTGACTCCATTGCCCTTAAGGGGCAGTTTCTTGATGCTGTGAGGGAAAAAAAGGAGGCAAGATTGTTAGGAACAGCGCCCCCTCTCATCCCGGGGTGGTACCCCAAACCTTAAGTGAGCCCAGAAGGTGATCCTCTAGTGTGCATGCATGACACAAAATAAAATGGTGCTTGAGAAGTTCCATCTGGATGGATGCTACCATCAGGATTACAATGCTGTAATAGTTGGCTTTGATGCATAAATGTAATGTCATATGTAGTGAAATATCATGTATGTGTCCAGTTCAGGTGGCTGAGCTGACAGCCAGCCGTGCAGAAGAGAACATTTATCTGTCTGATGAGCTAGCAAACGAAAGTACCAATATGTGTTCCTGGCACTCTCTCTGGACTTGACTCCTATCTTGCACCTGATGCTACCAGGATGGATACCAGCCTCTCATAACAGGATAAATAGTCCTGGAAAATTCAATAAAACTGTGAGTGAATGAAAACAAAACTTTCTGTAATATTTTCCCATATTGCTCACACTTAAAAATCTACAACACATGTAAGATGATCTGAAATTGTCCTTATCACTTTCCCCTTTTCCATTTTGTTCTTGATTATGGTTATATTACAAAGCATACTGTAGCAGCGCTATTGAAGAGTTCAAAACCACCAGGACTCTTCCTAGAGCTGGCCGGCCATCTAAACTGAGCGATCGGGGGAGAAGGGTCTTAGTCAGGGAGGTGACCAAGAATCCGATGGTCACTCTGTCAGAGCTCCAGAGGTCCTCTGTGGAGAGAGGAGAACCTTCCAGAAGGACAACCATCTCTGCAGCAATCCACCAATCAGGCCTGTATGGTAGAGTGGCCAGACGGAAGCCACTCCTTAGTAAAAGGCACATGGCAGCCCGCCTGGAGTTTGCCAAAAGGCACCTGAAGGACTCTCAGACCATGAGAAACAAAATTCTCTGGTCTGATGAGACAAAGATTGAACTCTTTGGTGTGAATGCCAGGCGTCACGTTTGGAGGAAACCTGGCATCATCCCTACAGTGAAGCATGGTGGTGGCAGCATCATGCTGTGGGGATGTTTTTCAGTGGCATGAACTGGGAGACTAGTCAGGATAAAGGGAAAGATGACTGCAGCAATGTACAGAGACATCCTGGATGAAAACCTGCTCCAGAGCGCTCTTGACCTCAGACTGGGGCAACGGTTCATCTTTCAGCAGGACAACAACCCTAAGCACACAGCCAAGATATCAAAGGAGTGGCTTCAGGACAACTCTGTGAATGTCCTTGAGTGGCCCAGCCAGAGCCCAGACTTGAATCTGATTGAACATCTCTGGAGAGATCTTAAAATGGCTGTGCACCGACGCTTCCCATCCAACCTGATGGAGCTTGAGAGGTGCTGCAAAGAGGAATGGGCCAAACTGGCCAAGGATAGGTGTGCCAAGCTGGTGGCATCATATTCAAAAAGACTTGAGGCTGTAATTGCTGCCAAAGGTGCATCGACAAAGTATTGAGCAAAGGCTGTGAATACTTATGTACATGGGAGTTCTCAGTTTTTTTATTTTTAATAAATTTGCAAAAACCTCAAGTAAACTTTTTTCACGTTGTCATTATGGGGTGTTGTGTGTAGAATTCTGATGAAAAAAATGAATTGAATCCATTTTGGAATAAGGCTGTAACATAACAAAATGTGGAAAAAGTGATGCGCTGTGAATACTTTCCGGATGCACTGTATATACTGTATATATATATATTGTGGGATACAGGCCAGGCACAGACAGGCAGACATCGTTTTGTCACCCAACACACGTTTATTTACAATACTATGTACAGAAGTGAAGCACACAACCCAGTGCCACAGCACCAATCACCCCAAAGTCCAGACCCTCAACACAATGCCTTTCTCTTCTCCTGACCGCCTCCACTCCTCTCCTCCGAGCTCCTCAGAAGACATCACTTCCAGCACCAGAGCCCTCTGCTGATGTCACTTCCGGACCAGAAGACATCTCTTCCAGTGCTGGGGCCTTTGCTGACGTCACTTCTGGTTCAGATGACATCACTTCCGGTGCTGGGGCCTTTGCGGACTTCACTTCTGGTCCAGACAACATCACTTCCGATTCCGGCCCCTTTGATGACGTCACTTCCTATAGGGCTGTTAAAGCCTCCATCTTTGTCTCTTGTAATTAGTTCTGTTTTGGACTCAGTCTTGTGAACAACTCTGTGAAAATGTACTACATTTGCAGCCAGAACATATTATACGGGTGGCTGCCCCAAACCTTTATGATGTGTGTTGTGATTCTTTGTGACAATTAAAATATATACACATAAATATACACCAAAACTCTCAATGTGATTTGAAGAAACAAAAGACGCCCCTGTTCAGGAGAGGCACATCTATATCTTACTTTTATAAAAGAAAATTTTGAGACAAGACTTTTGCCAAGAGATCTTTTCAAGTCCCGCCTCTCCACCATTTCCGGTTCACGGCCCACGCCCGCGGTCCTGTCACCTCTCATTGGCGTGAATGTTTTTGTCAGACACACTTCCTGCACTCTCAGTTCTTATAAATTTTTGCGTTTTCCTCACTTTAAGTTCCCAATAAAAGAAGACGTATTATGTACAAATCTTAATTTCCCATTGGGATTAATAAAGTATCTATCTATCTATCTATCTATCTATCTATTGAAGAATTTCATCCCAAAGGGTTATCAACAGAAGAAATGAATACCCGGGCAATCCTAGCACAGAGAAACGATGAAGCCAAATGAATTAACGTGAAAATTATGAATCGGTTACACGGGAAATTGGTTAAATGCGTATCAATAGACTAAGCTGAAACAGTTGGTGGTGATGGTGCTGAAGATGAAAACATCAACTTATAATATCCCGTAGAATATCTACAACCGTTAACACGTGCGGCCTTCCACCACCTCATGTCTTTCTAGGAGTAATTCTGAGACGTTTGATAAATACGGACACAGGTTTCGGGTCTGAATTGGGTTACTGACCTACTCTCGGCTTTGTGTGTTCATGTAAACACACTCAGTAATTCTTGTTGTTTGTGTTGCATTATGCCCCCCTGCCCCATACACAGTTGGCCTACCCCTAAGTGGGTGAATTAAAGCAGATACAGAGGATTTTGCACAGACAGAAGTTCTTAAATGTAAACCCCACAAATGCTCTTTTTGGAATGCACAACATTACAAATCGCTAACACAAACTGCAGAGACATGAAATGAAATGGCCAGCATGGACCCCGGGAGCAGGATGCTGCCGAAAGATAAGACAAGGGAGCGCTTATCAACTGAAGCAGCTCATTGTTGCTTATCACAATCTTGCAGTCTATGATTTAAGAGAATGAACAACTGCACCGAGAAAGCACTGAGTCAGAAAAGAAAGTGAACAGTGAAAGGTGGAATAAAGTCAAATGATTGATGATGGCCTTAGAAACAAATGAAGCCTACATTCAGGTTATCAATCGAAACGTGGTTCTTCTCTTTCTTGACCATGTGTTAAATCAGATTTCCACCTGAGATCAACTTAAAGACTCTGGTGTTCTTGTTAACCAGTGTTTTCCCATACTTACTGCATTTAGAACTTAACGCAGTGCCTTCAGAAAGCATTCATACCCCCTCCGATTGCGTTCCTTTTTGTTATGTTGCAGCCTTGTGATAAAAACATTTAAATGATTTATTTTCTGTCTTCAGCCAAAACTCAATATCCCTGTTTTACAAAGTGAATAACAGGATTTTAGGAATGTGTGCCAGTTTCTTAAAAACTAGCTGTGCTACCAGTCTAAGAATGGTAATCGACAGAAACCTCATTGTGAACATTTGCAGTGCACCATCTGTTAGAATGCATTTTGCAATACATGCAGGAACAAAATACATACTTCGCTTTGTTCATACAACGTCCTCCTACTCGCACGTGTGTGACAGCACATTTATGCCCAAAGCAGTCAAAGCAGTGCTACTGTTTCTGTGTGGTCTCCCTTTCTTTTGTAGATTCACATTCATGAAGTAGGACTTATCAAATACACCGAAATGAATTGCATATCGTTTACAAGTTTAATTCACTTGATTGTAATCATTCTGTAACAATATAATGGGGCATGGAATAGTCAAACTATTCCAACTACAATGGCTGCTTTAGTGTTGCTAGAAGACATCGCAAATGAAAGAATTAGAAGAGAGAGCGCGTATTTATATATGATGATGACTGGCTTCAAAGTCGATTTCGATTTCCCAGACCTCTCCTCCTTGAGCTGTGAGCTGAACTGGCACTGACTTTACAAAGGCAGACTTTGAGGAATTGTGCTCCACCTGCTCCTGTGCAAATTCTGTCCACGCTCGGGCTTTTAGTCACAGGAGCTTTTCCACGTGAACTTGCTGACCAAACGGGTATTTCACAATCATCACTGAGTGTCATGTCAGCTGTATAGAATGGTATTATCCACTTGTCATCCAGATAGATAAGATCTCCTTACGCTATGAGTTGAAGCAGCAATGTCCGATTTTCAAAATGTAATTGGAGAGGCCAGCTGCACGCACATTGCTATTGAAATGGCGCTGGGCAAGTTACATCAGCCAGGGACAAATCTCCTGAAGAATGAGCTGGCATTACATCAAATATAGCAGGAGAACCTATGAAAACGGGTGGCATGGTGGTGCAGTGGTAGCGCCGCTGCCTCGCAGTTAGGAGACCTGGGTTCGCTTCCCGGGTCCTCCCTGCGTGGAGTTTGCATGTTCTCCCCGTGTCTGCGTGGGTTTCCTCTGGGTACTCCGGTTTCCTCCCACAGTCCAAAGACATGCAGGTTAGGTGCATTGACAATCCTAAATTGTGTGCTTAGAGTGTGGGTGTGTGTGTGCCCTGCGGTGGGCTAACACCCTGCCCAGGGTTTCTTCCTGCTGTGACCCTGTGTTAGGATATAGCGGGTTGGAAAATGACTGACTGACTGACCTATGAAAACGGCAACTCCGCACAGTCGCAAGTGTGGTAAAAGGCAAGCAGTCCTTCTAAAGACAGCGAGTCACCTCAAAGAGCCACGTAAAGAGCAGAGAATCGATCCGTTGTGGCGCTCAGCGCCTACGATACACTATAAAGGTGCCTTCAGAGAATGAATTTTCTTGTTTAAATAGAACACATTTCCACTCTCTTAATGTGCACAGAATGTGTGTCGCATTGCGCAAGCATGTAGCATCCTTCATAATGTGGCACACAATAGTGGTTTGCCCGTACCTGAAGAAATGTGGTATGATGAACCTGACCCTGACCCACCAAATAATCAGGCAGATCAGAGAGCGTTACAACTTCATGTGGATGTAATTAGCAGAATGTAAAAACAGGTAATCGGATGCAGCATTTATTGTTTAACTAATTAATTTAATTTGTGGTCAATATCACACACTACAGCCCTTAAATTCCTTAGTTCATTGGCCACATTTCTTACAGAATTCACTATTGCATTTTGGGACTCCAGAACAGTCCATCAGCACACAGCCAGATGGTTGTCCAGCAGTTTCTGATGCAGGGGTGTGAGAGCAACCAGCGCCCGAAGATGTGCTGGGCACAGCAGCACCATCACTGCCTGGAGTCGCATCCTTGGCATGGGTCGGCTTTTGTAATATTTTCTGAAACAGAATAAACAGATGGTGGGCTGCGACTCGCCTTTTCACGTTGATTTTGATATCTGACCACTTCTTTTTTATTTTGGGCACTGGGCAACTTTCTGAACTGGAACTTTTGAATGTCTCCGCCAAGCTGTATTACTCCATCGGTTTCCTTTTTTAGCTTATACCACTGCTTAAGCCACCAAATAGTTATTTTTTCCTTGCCACCACTTCGCATTCGGTGAAATGCTTCTCCTTTCCACACGCTTTTGCCATTGTCTTTTAACAAAACACTGAACGGAATGGGCTGTTTATATTGATTTGCATATTCAAATATGCAAACAGTGGCATAGATTGAGATTGTGTCAGGCGGGGCGGTGCTTCAGTTTGCCGCCCTCCAACATATCTGAATATGTTAACCCATCCATCCATTCATTGTCCAACCCGCTGAATCCGAACACAGTGTCACGGGGGTCTGCAGGAGCCAATCCCAGCCAACACAGGGCGCAAGGCAGGGAACCAATTCCGGGCAGGACGCCAACCCACCACAGGACACACACACACACACCCACCCACACACCAAGCACACACTAGGGCCAATTTAGAATCGCCAATCCACCTAACCTGCATGTCTTTGGACTGTGGGAGGAAACCAGAGCGCACGGAGGAAACGGGGAGAACATGCAAACTCCACGCAGGAAGGACCCGGGAAGCGAACCCAGGTCTCCTAACTGCGTGACAGCAGCGCTACCACTGCGCCACCGTGCTGCCCTATGTTAACTCATTTCATCCATCCATCCATCCATTTTCTAACCCGCTGAATCCGAACACAGGGTCACGGGGGTCTGCTGGAGCCAATCCCAGCCAACACAGGGCACAAGGCAGGAAACAATCCCGGGCAGGGTGCCAACCCACCGCAGGACCCACACAAACACACCCACACACCAAGCACACACTAGGGCCAATTTAGAATCGCCAATCCACCTAACCTGCGTGTCTTTGGACTGTGGGAGGAAACCCGAGCGCTCGGAGGAAACCCACGCAGACACGGGGAGAACATGCAAACTCCACGCAGGGAGGACCCGGGAAGCGAACCCGGGTCTCCTAACTGCGAGGCAGTGAGTCTCCTACCACTGCGCCACCGAGCTGCCCTATGTTAACCCATTTCAATCAAAAATTAAAATGACGTATAGAGAAAAGTTAACATAAATTTTACCTACTGTATATTTATTCATAATAATAATTTTTCACATATAATTATTTATAAGCATCAACTAGACAAGAATGTAGTATAGATGCACTAATAAGTCATGTTCTAATTATTAGTTTAATATAATTACGCTGCTAAAACCAGAACCAGGGTAGTGAACGAGTGATAGGTGGGGATGTTTTCTGCGCAGAGCAAGAACGCATTCAGATTGATAGCGAAACAAAATTATAAATTAGCTGTTTATCTTCCTAGAAATTATTATCGGTGTGATGTTTATTTTTGTTATTGCCTCATAAATTTCAACTGTTGTGTCTGATGCCATCACAGAAGGACAGTCTCTGAAAATTATTTTTGAAGCATTTGTGGATCAGGGAATTTGACTTTTTTCATTCATGAGTGATATTTTTCTGAACCCTGCTGCTTACACAAGAACTGTACCGAGCTTATTGGCCAATAATGCCAACCCCAAAAATGTGCCACCCGGGACGGACCACCCCCTCTACCCGCCCCTACTTATGCCACTGTACGCAAAGTTTTGGGAGGAGTCAGGGTGGAGCTGTAGGCACATGCATTTGTGTTACATTTCACATTCATTGGAATTTTTAAAGGGCAAATGTGTAGAACTTGGCATACGCACAAATTTATGCATCTGGATTTTCTTAATGCGTACGCACTGTCAAAGACAAAGAAAGGAGCCATCAAAAGGTTTGGGGTAGCCACCTGTATATTGTTCCTGGCTGCAAAATGGAGATAATTCATGTGTACAGGTCAGAGTCCAAAACAAAACTGACTTGCTGGCACAAAGATGGCGGCGTTAAGGAAGAGTGGAGGAAGTGATGTCATCAGTGGGGCCGGATCCCGAAGTGATGTCATTGGACCCGGGACCGGAAGCAGAGTCATTGGGGCCAGGCAGAATTTAGCATAATTGGTCTGTAGAGAAGTGAGAGAAAGAGTTAGTGAACTCTGCCACCCACTGGTCTGGCATGGAATTACTCTCGTTCAGGTCCTTAAGCTGCCTCCCATGCGCACGTGTGTGACCGCACATTTCCAGTTTTGTCTGTACACCTTGCTTTAGTGTGGATTCTACGCATGAGGTCCCAGATCTGAATCCAACAGAACACCTTTGGGATGTGGTAGAAAGGGGAGATCTATATTATGAACGTGCAGCTGACAAATCTGCAGAAATTGGGTGATACAGTCATGTCAACATGGACCAGAACCTCAAGGGGTTGCCAACATTTGATGGAATCTATGTCAAGAAGAATTGCAACTGTTCTGAGATTGAAAGGAGGCCCTACGCAGAGCGAGTGCTTAAGAACTTTCTCAGTACATTCAGCTTCACTTGTCTGGATACTCCTAGTTATAAGGCCAGCAAGATGGACCAGGATGAACAAGTGTGCTCCTGAGAATACCTTCAACTCATTTGTCTTTTTCAGCTCTTTCCTGTCTAACGATTGCCTTTCTATTACATATGTGATGATCGTCATCAGAATCTCAGGTAGGTTCCATTTTCTCCTTATTGGCAACCCAATGTGAAGACATTGTGCAGACAATGAAAGATGCCAAAATCCAATCTCACCCTTCTTCCCCTCCAGTCACAAGGTGATGCCATTCAATTAGGCACAATCCTGTCCAATCTTTGTTTTTCAGCAGGGGGGCATCCTCAATCAATTTCCACGCTTGGCATGAGTGAGGGCCTCAGTGGGGGGCTACACAGTTTCACTTTTTTGATTTTAAGAGCTGCCTGTTTAGTCTTGAGTTCTGTTGGGCATTCTGGACCCTTGAAATAAATACAGCTTTTATGTCTCTGTTTTTATTCTCTTTTCAAAGAAGTCATTTTTGCGCCAAGGTAATGTGCTGCCAGGTCTGGCTGCATAATTTCAGGTCAGTCCTACTGTTTGCTTTCTAAATCTCCAGCTATTGATCAATAGGCACTGATCTCTGCAGGAGAGGATTTATTCATGATGGAGTCACAAATCTGAGTTCATTCTTATAATGATCCATCTGACGAGATAATTTGCTTCTGGGATGCTCTCCTTCTGGCAAGTCTTTACCACTCCAGCAATGAAATCGACTCTCGAGGACTTCTGGGCTTGTCAAAACATTTAAGCTTTAAAAGACCTGCTCAGTGCCCAGTGTGTCTTTAATTTATAAGACTCAAGTCTTTGAAACCTTGACTACGGAATGAAATTATTTGATTAATTCATTATTCAGTGAACCTCTTCAACTACCAACATGCCAAGGTTTGCATTTTGACACATCTACTGCCTGTTTGGGGAAAAAAAAACTGTACTAGGCAGCTTATATGAAGTAGAAATCTCAGGAATGGCAAAATGATCAATAAGATGACCATCCACCTGTCCATTTTTTAATCACAGACAAGACCAGACCTAACCTTGGATGAAACAACTGGGTACAATCACGAGCCAAGCCAGTTTAAAGTCATCCACTAATGTACTGTAATGCACACAGAACTGCAGTACTGGAGAGAGCCACAAGGGGGCAGCGCCTGGGCTGGGATTGGAACCTGAGCCTTTGAAGCTGTGAGGCAGCAGGACTGGATACTGCTCCAAAATACTAAGGCTTAGTTAATGGAACACTTCTTCCATTGTTTTCATTTTTAATGATTACAATTTCATTATAACATGAACTGTGCTAAAATATACTACTAGGCAACTAAAATTAATAGATAGATAGATAGATAGATAGATAGATAGATAGATAGATAGATAGATAGATAGATAGATAGATAGATAGATAGATAGATAGATAGATAGATAGATAGATATGAAAGGCACTATATAATTAATAGATAGATAGATAGATATGAAAGGCACTATATAATTAATAGATAGATAGATAGATAGATAGATAGATAGATAGATAGATAGATAGATAGATAGATAGATAGATAGATATGAAAGGCACTATATAATTAATAGATAGATAGATAGATATGAAAGGCACTATATAATTAATAGATAGATAGATAGATAGATAGATAGATAGATAGATAGATAGATAGATAGATAGATAGATAGATAGATAGTGTGATCGATAAGAAAGTCACAAATACAAAATAAAGATTTGGGGACCGTCCCCGTATATTGTCTTACAGACAATATTGAAAAAATGAAGCGATTCAAAGTCTTGAAAGTACAATGAACTGAAAACAAAATGGTGGTTTTATAGAGCAGAAAAACATGTGACAGGAAATGGTTGGCAAAATGGTGATGTGGCAACAGGAACCGGAAGTGATGTGGTTTGTGGGTGCCGGAAGTGATGTCATCAATAATGACCGGAAGTGACGTCATCGCGGCCATTTTGAAAACCCGGAAGTTGCGGGATTAATTCTCTTCTTGTGTCCTGTTGG
This sequence comes from Erpetoichthys calabaricus, assembly GCF_900747795.2. Lineage (NCBI taxonomy): Eukaryota > Metazoa > Chordata > Cladistia > Polypteriformes > Polypteridae > Erpetoichthys > Erpetoichthys calabaricus. The sequence continues at coordinate 53,815,016 of NC_041404.2, forward strand.
AAAAAAGAGTTCAGGTAAGTACCACGTGATATCCCTTTATCTCGCGATGTTTCACTCACCTTTAGGCTCTTTGACTGCCTCCTAATCGTACATGTGTGACATGACCCCCCCCTCAGCCCAGACCCGTCGGGCGACCAGCACCGCGAGGTCGTGGACACGAGAGAGAGCATCTGCGTTTGCTTGCAAGGAACCCTTATGATAAACGACACTAAAACGATATGGTTGTAAATCCAAAAACCACCTAGTGATGCGCGGGTTAGACTCATGATGGAGAGACATCCACTGTAAAGCGGCATGATCTGTCACCAGAGTAAACTCGCGTCCCAATAGGTAGTACCGTAGAGATGTAATAGCCCATTTGATCGCCAAGGCTTCTCGCTCCACCGCAGCATACTTGGTCTCTCGTTCCAACAATTTCCGGCTGAGGTACATAACGGGGTGTTCAGCACCGTCGACACATTGGCTCAGCACGGCACCCAATCCTGTGGCCGATGCGTCGGTCTGGAGAATAAAAGGTATAAAAAAATCAGGAGATTTCAACACCGGTGCTGATGTAAGGGCCAATTTCAAGTCACTGAATTTTTTCCACCACATCATCCCACACCACTTTTAAAGGCGCTCGTTTCTTTGTTAAGTTCAATAAGGGCGTAGCAATTTCAGAGAAGTGCGGTACAAAACGACGATAGTAACCCGCCAGCCCTAAAAATGCTTGAACCTGCCTCTTATTCATCGGACGGGGCCAATTCAAGATGGCATCAATTTTATCACATTGTGGTTTAACAGTACCCCCACCACCACGTAGCCTAAATATTTGGCTTCCCTCAATCCGTAGAAACATTTCTTCGGGTTGATGCGAAGTCCGGCTGACGCTAGTGTGGAGAGAACTGCTTTAACCTGCAATACATGATCCTTCCATGTGCCGGAATAAATGACAACGTCATCCAAGTAGGCGGCACTATAGGAATTGTGGGGCCGAAGCAGTGTATCCACCAGACGTTGAAAAGTAGCTGGTGCCCCGTGCAAACCAAAAGGAAGCACCCTATATTGCCAATGTCCGCTGGGCGTACTAAAAGCGTTTTTTTCTTTAGCGGAGTCCGTTAAGGGAACCTGCCAATACCCTTTAGTCATGTCAAGAGTAGTTAGGAATCGAGCGTTCCCTAACCGATCAAGTAAATCATCCACTCGCGGCATGGGATACGCATCGAATTTAGAGACCTGATTTAGTCGTCGGAAGTCGTTGCAAAACCTCCACGAACCATCAGGTTTAGAAACTAGGACAATTGGACTAGACCAAGGGCTATAACTTTCTTCAATAACCCCTAGTTCCAGCATTCGTCTAATTTCCAGCTCTACTTCCGCTTTCTTTGCCTCCGGGAGCCTATAAGGTCTCCCTCTGACAATCACCCCTGGTTCCGTAATGATGTCATGAACAACCAACGCAGTACGTCCAGGTGTCTCGTCCACAACTTTAGGGACAGACAAGATAGCCCGTTCGAGATCTTGTCGTTGTTCAGATGTCAAATCAGGACCAAAATTCAGATATGCACATGACATAAAAAAGGAACTAGAGTGTCCGGAGGAGGGATCAACGTCCCTGTCCTTCCATGGTTTCAGTAGATTTATATGATACACTCTTTCACTCGGTCGACGATTAGGTTGTTTAACCAAATAGTCGACGAGTCCTTTTCGTTCCTTTATCTCATAAGGACCTTGCCAGTGTGCCAACAATTTTGAATGGGAGGTTGGGACGAGCACCATTACACGATCACCCGGGACAAACTCCCGAATGGTGGTGTTTCTATTATAATAACGAGACTGCGCTGCTTGTGCTTTTTCTAAATTATCTTTTAGAATAGGTCTAATTTTCTCAAGTCTATCGCGTAATTGCGCGATATATTCGAGAACATTTGAAGTAGGGAGGACCTCCTCTTCCCATCCTTCTTTTAACATATCCAAAAGCCCTCTGGGTTGTCTTCCATACAATAATTCAAAAGGAGAGAATCCTGTAGAGGTCTGTGGGACTTCCCGATATGCAAACAACACGAGGGGAAGCAACTGATCCCAGTTTCTTCCATCCTCGCTAACTACCTTAGGCAACATCTGTTTTAATGTTTGACTAAAACGTTCCACCAACCCGTCAGTTTGGGGATGATAGACTGACGTTTTTAGATGTTTTATACGGAGTAATTTAGCAATTTCCCTGAACGTCTCCGAAGTGAAAGGAGTCCCTTGGTCTGTTAAAACCTCTTTGGGGATCCCAACACGAGCGAATATCCCTACTAATTCCCGTGCAATGGTTTTTGTATTAGCTGAGCGCAAAGGAACAGCTTCTGGAAAGCGAGTGGCATAATCAACTAATACTAAAATATATTTAAATCCTTTTAATGAGGGTTCTAATGGTCCTACGAGGTCTATTCCGACTCTTTCAAATGGAATATCAATAAGGGGAAGGGGAACAAGAGGAGTTCGAGTCCGCCTGGGAATCTGGCGAAGTTGACACTCCGGACAGGAAGCGCAAAATCGCCTGACCTCCTCATTAATTCCCGGCCAATAAAATCGGAGTTTTATCCTCTCTAAAGTTTTATCGAAGCCCAAATGGGCTCCCAGAAGGTGAGCATGTGGTAATTCACACACTTTTCGCCGAAAAGTGCGTGGGATTAGCAATGTTGCTCGCACTTCACCCCTGTGTTCTGCCACTCGGTATAACAGATCATTATTAATAACAAAGAACGGCGTGGGTGGCATGGGATTCAGAGTTGTATAACCCTCGGTGGACACTATAGTATTCCTAGCAAATTTTAGGGAATCATCGTTCCATTGCTCTCTTTTAAAGGATGAGGGTGTTAGAAGGAATTGGGACGTTAACGCTTGTATTGGGTCTTGTGCGACCTCTATGGGAGGGGCTACTGCCTCCACGTCCTCCACGTTAACTGTATTAGCTCCCGTAGAGGACGATGGGACATCGATTTCTTCGCACTGGGTGCTAGTATCTGTCCGTGCTACTGTGGGACATGACGTGGAGGCAGTCGGATCAGTTTGTTCCATCATTAAGCCTAAATATTTCCTCGGTACAGTTACGTTTTTACCGCTAATAATTTCATTCCAGTCTCTACCTAGTATAACTGGAAAAGGAGGATCTGGTAACACAGCCATGGCCATACTTGTTAAATTTCCATTTACAGTCACAATACATCTGGCTGTTTTATAATACCGGATATCTCCGTGAATACATTTTAGACTGGTTTTTATTTTAGTCCACTGTTGCGGTAAAACGAAACGGGTAGCAACAATAGAAATGTTACTCCCGGAATCAAACATTGCCCTTACCTTTCTGCCATTTATAATAACTGCACCTGTGTAGGGAAGAGACAAAGGGTTACTCACGGTGGCACAGTACCTTTCCCCCCTTACCAACGAACAATCCATCGGTTCAAAGGAGCAGTTTGGAGACAGATGTCCAACCTCCCCACACTTGAAACAGCGGGGAAGATTAGGTGGTCTATCCCTTCTACGGACGGCAGGTTCGGGAGCTTGTCGGGGGGGGCTCAGGAGCTGCCCCACGTGCCTGTTGGGTTCGGCGAGAGAACCGTTCTGATCTTCCCGATTTGCAAGCCGCCCAGTGACGCTCCGCAATTTTTATAAGAGAATCCATGTTCTCATAATTGTGTTTCCGGACTTGCTGGGCTATGTTTTCGGGGAGAGCATGAACAAAGGTCTCACACGCCAGAATTTCGGCCATTTTATGAGAGTCATTGATGTCAGGCCGTAGCCAACGACAGACCTTTCCCCAGGCTTCAAAGCCCTGGGTTCTCAATGGCCTCTCAGGGTCAAATCGCCACTCCCTCCACTCTCTTGCCTGCTGCTCCGGAGATACGCCGTAGCGTTTAAAGACCTCTAGTTTGAGAGCGTCATAATCAGCAGCCTGCTCCTCAGTTAAATCATAATAGGCTCTCTGCGCCGTTCCCTTCAGGTAGGGAACCAGTTGGTACGCCCACTCCGACCTCGGCCATGCGTTCCGCTTAGCGGTACGCTCGAAGATCAAAAAATATGTTTCAATGTCATCCGACTCAGTAAGGGTAGTCAAAGCAATGGATGGTGCCCGAGCGACCTCCGTCCGTATCCTAGTGGCCGAACGAGCCTCCGATTCCGCCAATTGAGTCCTGGTTTCCCCCATCTGGATTTTCAGGGACTGTAAATCTCCCATGATCATGGAGAGAACGCTATTCAGGTCTTGTTCTTCAGACATCTTGAACAATAACTCCTGCCGACTACGCCAATTGTGATCGATAAGAAAGTCACAAATACAAAATAAAGATTTGGGGACCGTCCCCGTATATTGTCTTACAGACAATATTGAAAAAATGAAGCGATTCAAAGTCTTGAAAGTACAATGAACAATGAACTGAAAACAAAATGGTGGTTTTATAGAGCAGAAAAACATGTGACAGGAAATGGTTGGCAAAATGGTGATGTGGCAACAGGAACCGGAAGTGATGTGGTTTGTGGGTGCCGGAAGTGATGTCATCAATAATGACCGGAAGTGACGTCATCGCGGCCATTTTGAAAACCCGGAAGTTGCGGGATTAATTCTCTTTTTGTGTCCTGTTGGAAAAAAGAGTTCAGGTAAGTACCACGTGACATCCCTTTATCTCGCGATGTTTCACTCACCTTTAGGCTCTTTGACTGCCTCCTAATCGCACATGTGTGACAATAGATAGATATGAAAGGCACTATATAATTAATAGATAGATAGATAGATAGATAGATAGATAGATAGATAGATAGATAGATAGATAGATAGATAGATTGACATGAAAGGCACTATATAATTTCTAGATAGATAGATAGATAGATAGATAGATAGATAGATAGATAGATAGATAGATAGATAGATAGATAGATAGATAGATAGATAGATAGATAGATAGATAGATAGATAGATAGGGGAAGCAAAAGTGCATACACCTGATGAGGGTGTTGTGTACTCTTTGTGTTGTTTGGCAGGTACTAAGTATATGTACGTGCTCATGGGAGGCCGTCTAAAGGCTTAACTGAGGTTAAGAGTGGAGTCAGGGGTTGATGAAGTGCACTAATGTCTCTTCTCCCTCTTCTACAGATCACCACAAAGGAAGCCCAGCTAAAGCATAAACAGCTCCGGTATCCCTTCCTGACCACACCCTCCTACTGACCTCACTTCTAGTGACTCCCTCATGGACCTGCCTCTTCCTACCCACCACCTATAAGTTCAACCACCTCACATTTCTAGTCAGTCATGTTTTGGACTCAGTCTCAGACTCTAACTCTGTTACTACTTACATTTGATTAGCTGTTGTCACAATATACGGGGTGAATCCCCAAACCTTTTTCTGCTTTCTCTCTTTTCTTACAATATATATATATTTATATATATATATATATATATACATATATATATATATATATATACATATATATATATATATATATATATATATATATATATATATATATATATATATATATATATATATATGCAGTTGGAGATCCACAAAGGGAGAAAAAACGAATCACGTATCATAAAATAGTTTTTTTCCTGAGCTTTCAACCCCTGTCAGAGGTCTTCATCAGAGGATAATGCTTAGACTTACAAGAATCAAAGGCAATATATAGCAACACATTCAGTGGGGGGTGGGTGGAGGTGACTAAGTCCGTATGATCAAAAGGGGGGGGGGTGTATCGTTAAATTAAGGTGCATATGTCCTTCTTAAGTTGGCATATGCTGGGTTTATGTCCAAGTGTCTGTTGATGGCATTTTCATCTGATAGCCAAGACTCGGCCAACTCTCTGGCGCTTTTTGTACTGGCCTTAAATTTTACTTTCACGTTGTCCCAGTTGAATGTGTGTCCTGTCGATTTAGTATGTGCATATATCAAAGATAGTGCGTCCTTTCTTCTGACAGCATTGCGATGTTCCTGTACACGTGTTGAGATTTTTTTTGACGTTTGTCCTATGTATACAGCTGAGCAAGAATTGCATGGAATACTATAAACTGCGTTTCGTGTTTCGGCTGTCGATTTCTTGTTTTTAGCATTAAACAGGACCATGCGCAGATTTTTGGTGGGTTTATGTGCTATTTTGATGCCCCACTTGGTCAGGGTGCGTGCCGTGCCTTCTGACACATTATGGTGGTACGGGAGTGAATGCCAGGTGGGGTGGGGGTTCTGATTTACGTCGCTTGTATGCTGATTCCTAATCAGAACCCCCACCCCACCTGGCATTCACTCCCGTACCACCATAATGTGTCAGAAGGCACGGCACGCACCCTGACCAAGTGGGGCATCAAAATAGCACATAAACCCACCAACAATCTGCGCATGGTCCTGTTTAATGCTAAAAACAAGAAATCGACAGCCGAAACACGAAACACAGTTTATAGTATTCCATGCAATTCTTGCTCAGCTGTATACATAGGACAAACGTCAAAAAAAATCTCAACACGTGTACAGGAACATCTAAACGCTGTCAGAAGAAAGGACGCACTATCTTTGATATATGCACATACTAAATCGACAGGACACACATTCAACTGGGACAACGTGAAAGTAAAATTTAAGGCCAGTACAAAAAGCGCCAGAGAGTTGGCCGAGTCTTGGCTATCAGATGAAAATGCCATCAACAGACACTTGGACATAAACCCAGCATATGCCAATTTAAGAAGGACATATGCACTTTAATTTAATGATACACCCCCCCCCCCCCTTTTGATCATACGGACTTAGTCACCTCCACCCACCCCCCACTGAATGTGTTGCTATATATTGCCTTTGATTCTTGTAAGTCTAAGCATTATCCTCTGATGAAGACCCCTGACAGGGGTTGAAAGCTCAGGAATAAAACTATTTTATGATACGTGATTCGTTTTTTCTCCCTTTGTGGATTTCCAACTGCAAATATGCAAACCGTATCACAGACCTTCTCTTCCATATATATATATATATATATATTGTCACACATGTGCTCATGGGAGGCAGCTAAAGGGTTTGAGTGAAGGCAGTTCTGAGGCACACCGGGATGTGGCAGAGTGCACTGACTCTTTTTCTCCCTTTCCTGTAGACCATTCCAGGGAGATTCCACCTGGCTCTCTTGACGTCACTTCCGGGACCGAGCCAATGGAAGGAGACCTTACTGGCTCCGGCCCCTGTGATGTCACGTCCGGGCTCGAACCAATGGTTGAAGAACATGGGCCCGATCCCTATGACCTCACTTCCTGTCTTCCCCTTTAAAAGCCTGCACCTTTTCCCTATTCCCTCAGTCTTGCTTTGGACTCTGTTGTGAGCACATCAGTGCTGTATTTCAAAAGAAAGCAACTTTGCAGCCAGGAGAACAAATTATAGGGTGGCTGCCCCAAACCTTTATGTGACTATGTCTCATTTTTGTCAACAGTATATATAAGTATATGTATATAATATGTGTGTATCTATGTATATATATATATATATATATATATATATATATATATATATATATATATATATATATATATAGTTTTATATATATAAATATATATAAATATATACAATTTTTTTTGTTAATGCTAGCGGCTTTCACATTTTTAAAGCCAGTGGCCTGTGATTGCCTTTTAATGAGTGAATGACTGTGAATGAGAGATAACGCGGGGTTCATGCAGTGAGGTCCTCAGCGGGATTAAAATAATCAGCAAAAATGCCATAAAAAATCACAATGAAACATCACTCAGTGTTATTTTTCCACTTGGAAAGCAAGCAATTTGCATTACATTTTAATGGTTCAGTTGGTGCTTTTGAATTGTAAATTCCTCTGTTTAAAGTTGCCCATTTGATAAATTAGAAACACCAAAAGTGCGCTATATGAGGGAAACTAATTATATCACAAATGCCAGCCATCCGATGAACATTGTTAAGTGATGAAAGTTCCGGATATGCACAATTTCCCGTTAGGTTGTGAATTTCTGAAGGCATTTTAGAAAAGAAGGGAAAAAAAAAGATCCCAAATTACTCATCTGTGACAATGGAACAAGATTTGAATAATGAGTTGTAGTGGTTTCAGCTCCGCTTCCAGTGAAAAGTCATTTCATTTTCAAGGTTGCAAAATGAAATGGGGATTTAATTTAGTGAAGCAAGTGGAATATTTTAGGAATATCGCTGATGTTTCAAATGACAGTTTTTTCTCATTCAAACATAAAACAGAGTGGTATAGCAAGTACTGCTTGAATCCCTCATTGATTTCTAACTGAGACGCCTTTCATATGAAGTTGACATTTCCTTCCTGTGGGATTCCACCATATCAACAACAACTGTGTATTTTTTGTATAGTCCAAAATTACACAAAAAATGCCTCAATGGGCTTTAACGGGCCCTGTTTTTTGAAGGCCCTTGACTACCTAAGAAGACAAGAAAAAACTCCCAGAAATAAAACCTTGTAGGGAAAAAATGGAAGGAGTCTTGGGAAGGCCAATTCAGAGAGAGACCCCCCATCCAGGTAGGATGATCATGCATTGGGTGTCAAAAACTGGGGTCTGTACAACAAACAAAAACAGAACCCAAGTAATCTTCTTCACAGAGCTTGATGGCCAAACTATCATGGCCACCTCAGAAATACAACACAACAGTACAAACCACTTTGTTCTTGCAGAGCTCCTCACCAAATGAAAGTACAGAAAGCCTGGACAGCTCTCAAGGCAAAATGCAAGAACAGATGACACAACTCACTAAATACAGAACTGACACATATAAGGATAGAGATTGGTTCAAATACACCAAAAACAAAGTAGAAACTAAATAACATTAATGAAAAACAACAATATGTGTCCATCAGCTAATTGCAGAACTACGGCCAGATTGCTGGGAAGGAGACAGAGACAAGCTGGACACAGTCAGAGTCCTGGACACCTCGGCCAACAAGCCGCCTCCCCTTTATTGGCCGTTCCACAGGGGAGTCAGTGCTGGGCCAGCCAATCAGATGAAAGGAGCTTTCTACCAGATGGTTCCAGCGCTATCAGGTCCATGATCCAATCAGTCTATGACATCCAACCAAACCTCTTTGTCCGGGGCAAGAGTGATTGATGCATCATCTTGTCCTTTTTGCCCAAGAAAAGGAATTTTGTGTCATAACTTAGTATCCCAAAGCACATAAATCCCAGTAAGTTCTATTGCATGTCTCATCAACTTTGGAAAAACCTAGTATGTCACATTAAGTTTTTGGCAAATTGAGAAAATGATGTCGCCCCTATAATTAACAATCTCTAGATTTTATTTTTCCTGAGCTTCACACACATAATATTGTTTTTTTTCCATGAATCATCAACACTTGCCATTTAAATCACACAGTTGCAGCATTTAAATCACATGATCATAATCCGGTGTTTTCATTGGCAGGCGTTGTTTCCTCATTGGTCAGTGGAGTTGCTAAGTTTTTGTCTTGCAATATGTAAAATACTGTGTACATGGTAGCTTCTTGCATCGTGCTATGACCAGAATGAAGACATATTTGGCCATCACCACTACCTTATAATACCAGGAAAGACTGAGTAACACCAAAAACCGAAAAAGCTCAACTTTGAAAAAAATGGCAGTTAGTAGTTTTTTTTTCATGGCCCATGAGATGTGATCCCAAGAAATTAAAAAAATACACACTAGAGGGGGATACCACTGCAAACACCCGGCTAGTAATAAGGGCAAGCACCAAATCTTTATAAAAACAAAACGTTTATTCCTAGAATGCTCTTCAATGACAAAGAAATTTCCAAATTTCCCTCTACAGAGAATAAATATGTCAATGTCAATGTCAATTTATTTATATAGCACATTTAAAACAACATAGTAATGCTGTGACCAAAGTGCTTTACAAAAATAGAACAAATTAACATAAAACATAAATAAAAATAAAATATATGAGCATAAAATCCTCACAGGTGGCGCAGTGGTAGTGCTGCTGCTTTGCAGTAAGGAGACTGTGGAAGATTGTGGGTTCGCTTCCCGGTTCCTCCCTGTGTGGATAGCGCTTTGAGTACTGAGAAAAGCGCTATATAAATGTAATGAATTATTATTATTATTAAAATAAAATACATAATAAATAGAAGTAATGTTATATACATAAAAAAATAGAAGAAATGTAATATAATCACAAAGAGGAAGCCATCAGTATTACTGAAGGTCACTGAATGCAAGTGAGTAGAAATGAGTCTTTAATCTCGTTTTAAACAGTTCAATTGTAGACGACTCCTTTATGTGATGAGGTAAAGAGTTCCACAGGCGAGGTGCAACAGCTGCAAAAGCCCTGTCCCCCTTGGTTTTACACTTGGTACGAGGGACAACCAGAGACAGCTGACCAGAAGATCTAAGCACTCTAGATGGCTGGTGTAAAACACACAGTTCAGATAAATAGGCAGGAACAAGCCCATGTAAAGATTTAAAAACTAGCAGCAAGATTTTAAAATCAATTCGAAAACTGACAGGCAGCCAGTGTAAAGAAGCCAAAATAGGAGAGACAGAGTCATACTTTCTTGCCCCAACCAGAAAGCGAGCGGCAGCATTTTGGACCAACTGTAACCTGTGTATCAAGGATTTGTTAATCCCAGCATACAGCGAGTTGCAATAATCGAGGCAAGAAAAAATAAATGCATGAGTAGCTATCTCAAGATCCCTAGAAGATAAAAAAGGTTTTATCTTACCTAATAGACGAAGTTGGAAAAAGCAATTCTTGACTACAGAATTTACTTGTTTCTCAAAAGAGAGGTTACTATCAAAGGTAACACCAAGATTGCGGACTTGAGGTTTGGAAAAGACAGAGAAAGAGCCGAGAAGACCAAGACCAATTTGGGCTTTACCTGATGGACCCACTATAAGCACCTCCATTTTATTTTGATTTAGATCAAGAAAATTATTAGCCATCCAGGATCTTAATTCAGAAAGACAGTTGTGGAGTTGATTTGTTGTAGAGTTGCAGACAGGAATATAAACCTGAGTATCATCAGCATAGCAGTGAAAAGCAATGTTAAATTTCCTAAAAATTGCTCCAATAGGGTGAAGGTATATGGAGAATAAAATAGGACCCAAAATGGATCCCTGAGGAACATCATATTTAAGAGGAGCAGTAGATGAAGAAGAGGAATTAAAAGTCACTGAAAAGTGTCTACCAGTTAGATATGACCTGAACCAGTTAAAAGCAGCCCCTTTAAGCCCAACAAGATGTTCAAGCCGCATCAGCAATATTTCATGGTCAATTGTGTCAAAGGCAGCGTACAGGTCAAGGAGGAGAAGGACTGCCGCATCACCTGAGTCAGTAATAAGAGAGATGTCGTTGAACACTTTCAGGAGTGCCGTTTCAACACTATGATAATGCCTAAAGCCAGATTGGTAGATCTCAAATAAATTAGTGGAGTTAAGGTGATCAACCAATTGATTATAAATAATTCTTTCTAGAATTTTAGCCAGAAATGGCAGTTGGGAAATTTGACGAAAATTAGCTAAAACTCCAGGGTCTAATTCTGCCTTTTTAAGACAGGGACGTGCCTTTCCTATCTATCTATCTATCTATCTATCTATCTATCTATCTATCTATCTATCTATCTATCTATCTATCTATCTATCTATCTATCTATCTATCTATCTATCTATCTATCGTCACACACGAGTGAGTAGGGGGCAGCCAACGGGCTCAACAAGGCATGGAAAACTGCAGGAGGGGACTACAAGACAGCACATTAATGACTTTCTCTCTTTCTCAGCAGGAAAAAACGAAGCGACAAAGCCCGACAAAACAGAAACAGACAACTTACCAACAACACACTTCCGCATCAGTCTACAGTCCCCTGAGATTACTTCATTTCCAGTCCCTCGTTGATGTCCTCCCTTCCGGCTTCCCATGCTGACGTCACCTTCATCACACTGCACTTCCGTCCCCTATGACTGTACTTCTTCTGGTTCCACTGCATAAAAGCTCCCTCTGGAAAATGTTTCTCTGTCTAACGTGTAGTAAACCTGTACCTCATCGCTACTGCTTGGCCCGAGCTGTACAACCTATACCGGGACAGTTTCCCCAACCCTTAATCGATTCTCTGTGTCTCTGTATATTTCACACTAGATAGATAGATAGATAGTATTTAGTATAGTAGGCAGGATAAGATAGATAGATAGATAGATAGATAGATAGATAGATAGATAGATAGATAGATAGATAGATAGATAGATAGATAGATAGATAGATAGATAGATAGATAGATAGATAGACAGACTTTGGTCTGAACACACACTAGAATGACTTTAACGAAAGAAAACTAAAATGAAAGAGAAGTTGTGACTTGGCAGTCTCAGTTGCAATGAGGTGCTATACAGGTGTATTACAGTTTTTATAAAGGAGCCCCAGTCGCGTTTCTTGACACACTTCTGCTGAATAATTCATTGCCTGAAAGTCCTCAGTGTTGGTGTGTCAGAGACAGTAAGTGCAGCATTGTTCATATCGGCCCTCAATTTAGTTTTAATTCTCTCCTCTACCACCTCCCGGGGGTGCAGAGTGTGTCCCATAAATGAGCCTGTCCTTTTAATTTGCTCGTTGATTCAGTGGTCCTCTCTTGAAGTGACGTCTCCAGCCCAGCACACCACACTGACCATCACAGAGCTGTAGAAGATGTGAAGGATGTCACTTCCCGCATTAAAGGAATGCAGTTTCCTAAGGTAAAAGAGTCAGCTCTGTCCCTTTCTTCTCTAGTTCTTCTCTGCTCCAAGATCAGTAAAGCCTGTCATTGCTTTGGACTCTCAAGTACTTGCATCAGTGGACCACCTCCACATCCACGCCTTGATTAGTGACCAGACACAGAGGCTCTTTGGTGTGGTGGAAGTCAATAAGCAGTTCCTTGGTTTTTCTGAAATTAAGTTGCAGACAATTCTCTCTGCGCCAAGAAACAAAAGTTCTCCCCCTGACTCCTGTCCTTTGTCTCACCCCATAAGTGCAGAATCATCTGAGAATTTCTGCAGGTGACCTGACCTGCTGTTATATTGATAGTCAGAGGTGTACAGAGTGATGAGAGAAGCAGACAGGCCTGTTCCTTGTGTTGCTCACACAGTCCTTGAGTCTCACAAACTGGGGTCTCCCTGGCAGATTGTCCATCATCCAGGAAATCACAGGCTCATCCATCTGCATATCTCTGAGTTTACCACTTAAACAAGATGGCTGGATGGTATTGCAGGCCCTGGAGAAATAAAAAAACAGGATCCTCACAGTGTGGCCAGCTTTGTCCAGCCTTGTGGAGCAGACAGATCATTGCATCCTCTAATCTAACTCTTTGTCTGATAGGCAAACTGGGCGGGTCCAGGTGGTCTACCACAAGAAGACTCACATCGTCCAGAACCAGCCTCTCAAAGGCCTTCATGATGTAAGGTGTATGTGCCACTGGTCTGTAGCTATTAGGTGAAGAAGTGTCTCTGTTCTTTGGAGCATGAAGAATGAACAATGTTTTCCACAGCAGTGAGACATTCTGGAGCTTTAGGGACAGACTGAACAGGTGACAGCACAGGCCTTAAGATCTCAAGGACTAACCCCATCTGATCCTGCAATGGCCCATGTGTGTAGCTTTCTTCAGTCTTAAGTTATGGATAGTCCACACTGATAAAGTCAAAGGTGGACTTGTCACTGGCCATTCCGGTTAACGTGATAGCAGCTGTAAATGTTCCAGAAGAGGAGGCACCCTTGGGAATCATATAAGGTCCCCTTCTCACAATCCAGTTCAGTGCCATGTTAAGGGAGCTGATGCCCATCACAACAACACCGGACACAAAACAGGAACCAACCCTGGATGGGACAACCATCCATCACAGTGCCCACTCACTCCATTTCAGTTTAGAAACGTCTGTCAAGTTGAGAGCATGGCTACTCCAGCAGACAAAATTATGAATTAAGAGCAGAATAGAAAATGAGAAAAAGATTCCTGCTGAGGAATGAAGATACTGTAATGTTAGCGTTTCTCTTGAGGGCATAGCTTAAACACTTTCTGGGTGAGCAGTCAGTAATAAATCCCGGCATTAATAACATTTTTACATTACGCTGACATGACATGCTTTTAGCACAAAAAAGTCTATCAAGAAATGAAAATCATCCACTGTAAGTAATTTTCAAATATATTTAATACTACATTAAAGTTCTGTTTAATTTCTAAATATATTAGAACATTCCATTAATAATTAAGCGTGCATAATTTAGTAGGTAACTAAAGTTGTTTCAAACGGAAAGTCATTCATAACTGCGCAAGATCGAAAGTTTGTTTCATTTTCCTTGTGAATTTAGTGGTATGCCTATGATATGAGATGACAATCTGGAGAGGTGGAGATCTGCTCTGGAGAGGAGAGGAACAAAGGTCAGTAGGACCACCAAGATAGAATACATGTGTGTGAATGAGAGGGAGGTCAGTGGAATGGTGAGGATGCAGGGAGTAGAGTTGCTGAAGGTGGAGGAGTTTAAATACTTGGGATCAACAATACAGAGTAATGGGGATTGTGGAAGAGAAGTGAAGAAGAGAGTGCAGGCAGGGTGGAATGGGTGGAGAAGAGTGTCAGGAGTGATTGTTACAGACGGGTATCAGCAAGAGTGAAAGGGAAGGTCTACAGGACGGTAGTGAGACCAGCTGTTATATGGGCTGGAGACGGTGGATGGACAGGATTAGAAATGAGGACATTAGAGGGTCAGCTCAAGTTGGACGGCTGGGAGACAAAGTCAGAAAGGTGAGATTGTGTTGGTTTGGACATGTGCAGAGGAGAGATGAGGGGTATAATGGGAGAAGGGTACTAAGGATAGAGCTGCCAGGTAAGGGGAACAGAGGAAGGCCTAAGAGGAGGTTCATGGATGTGGTGAGAGAGGACATGCAGGTGATGGGTGTGACAGAGCAAGATGACTAGAACAGGAAGATATGGAAGAAGATGATCCGCTGTGGCAACCCCTAACGGGAGCAGCCGAAAGAAGAAGAAGATTCAATTATTTAGCTGATTGTCAATATGGTGCCTCACAGCTTCAGGGATCTGGATCTGGATTCAAATTTTGGCTTTGAGGAGTTTTCACGTTCTCCAAGTTTTCTAGATTTTTGTCTTGGATTCCCAAACGTTTCCTGTTCACGGTGCACTTAATGTTTCAAGATTTTTCCACAGCGCCCCCAAGTGAAACCATAGTATAGTTTTTAGTTATATAATAGAAATGTGACAGTTGGAGTGCACAGTTGATGGCTTGGCGTGATTAGTTAGAAATAAATTAAACTTTTTCTTCTTCTTCTTCTTTCTGTACTTTTTCTTCTTCTCCTTGTATTTATTTTTCTTCTTCCTGTACTACTTCTTCTTCCTGTACTACTTCTTCTTCCTGGACTTCTTCTTATACTTCTTCCTGGACTACTACTACTACTTCTTCTTCTTCTTCTTCTTCTTCTTTCTGTACTTCTACTTCTTTTTCGTCTTCTCCTTTTACTTATTTGTATTCTTCCTGTACTTCTTCTTCTTCTTCTTCTTCTTCTTCTTCTTCTTCTTCTTCTTCTTCTTCTTCTTCTTCCTGTACTTCTTCTTCTTCTCCTTGTAACTTAATTTTCTTCTTCCTGGACTTCTTCCTCCTGTACTTCTTCTTCTTTGTCCTGTACTACTTCTTCTTCTTCTTGTACTTCTTCCTGTACTACTTCTTCTTCTTCTTCTCCTTCCTGGACTTCTTCTTCTTCTTCTTCTTTCTGTACTTCTTCTTTTTCTTCTTCACCTTGTATTTATTTTTCTTCTTCCTGTACTTCTTCTTCTTCTTGTGAGAGCAACTTCTGCCATCCAAGAACAGTTTGGTGACCAACAATGAACAATCCAGCATGATGGAGCAACGGGCCACAAGGCAAAAGTGACAACTAAGGGGCTCGGGAAAACATCAAAATTCTGGGTCCATGGAAAGGAAACTCCCCAGACCTTAATGCCATTGAGAACTTGTAGTCAATCCTCAAGAGGCGGGTGGACAAACAAAAACTCACCAATTCTGATTATGTAAGAATGGGCTGCCATCAGTCAGGATTGGGCCCAGAAGTTGATGAACAGCCTGCCAGGGCGAATTGCATAGGTCTTGAAAGAGAAAGAAGGGCCAACACAGCAACTATGGACTCTTTGATAAACTTCATGTCATTGTCAATAAAAGCCTTTGAAACTTCTGAAATGCTTGTAATTCTACTTCAGTATACCAGAGAAACATCTGACAAAAAGATCTAAAACACTGAAGCAGCAAACTTTGTGAAAATTAATATTTGTGTCATTCTCAAAACTTTTGGCCACCACTGTATTATCATTTCTACACGGTGTGACCGAAATGTCTGCAAATCCCCTTAAATGAAAGTCTGTTATGTGCCCTTTGATCACAGTGCCTGAATTGATTGATTTGTTATTTTATATTGTGGTGATAAATCAAAGAATGATGTGTCTTTGTCCTAAACATTATGGGGGGCGTTGTAAAGTAGGTGACTTCACTTTCATGTGCTCCATCTTCATAGTCCCCCATTCTCAGGACTGGTTTCTTGCCATATGCCTGTAGCTGCCGAAGGAGACTCCAGTTCTCCTTTACCTTTAGCTGGATTACTCTGTTCAGATAATTTGATGTGTGTGTAGCTTCCTAGTATTTTACCCTCTTTGGATTATAAGACTTCATAAGTATAAATTCTAGGTGGCCCCTCAAAGATAAAAATGTAAATAAAATGGCTTTTCACGGGACACTATCCATGCCCCCCCTAACATGGCTTCACAGATGCTGTGCCTGGCCCACTTCTCTAACTACACACAAGATGTTTTATTTGCATAGCTATCTTCATGCGTGCCACTTAGATAATCCCTTAGTCGACATCAAGGTTAGCACTTTCTTTATAAAGGCAGACGTCTCTTTCATTTCAGCTACCCCCTCCCTAAAGTGAGGATGCCACTTTCCGAATGTTTATCCCACCTAAAATCCATGATGCTTGATTTCTAATCTCCTCATTTGTCTTCCAGTCTCTTCTGCTGCTGCTGATCGTCCATCTCTGGATGCTCTGCTTCACAAGGTACACACATCTCATCCATCTTGCTAGTAAATGCCCACGCTTCACATCCTCGTGCCAAAACAGGTGGACGTCTGCAGTTAAAGACTTTCCCCTTGGGGCTGATTTACAAGGCCAGCTGCCTCGACTTTGCTTCTGTTTATGTTTTTCACTCCTTTAATAGACGTACAAATCTTACAAGGAAATTAGCATTGTTGGTATCGGCCATCTGTAGTTTGCTTTCTTATAATGAATTGTCGTACTTTTCCATTGTTTACCCTACTAATGTTATTAAAATGCAAGGCTGGCATCGGGCATCTATTAGAGCAGAAAGAAGCGCTGCATCTCAGTCACACTGGCGCACACAAAGCAGTTTAGATGGCCCTAAGCGGAAAGAACATTCATGGGGGTCCTTCAAAAGTAAACACGCGGCACACAAGTTACACAGATTCACAAATGACATTGAATAAGGTGGATGAGCGCATCAACCCTAGGGGCAGAGAAATCCCAATGGGCACGCCTGACAGAATTCGTTATCTTGGCATGAAGTTTATTTGACAAAGTGCAGGCGGCCTGTGTGGTCTGGTGGTGAAGGGATTGGATTGAAAGTCTCTGGGTTTCTGGGTCAGTCCCAGACACTGAGGTACCCCTTAAACCATTGTGAGTCACTTAAGCTGCCAGGATATCAGTTAGTTGGCGGCGGAAGTGGCAAAGGTGACAGAGTGGTAGTGGTGCTGCCTCGATAGAAGGTGACCGGGATTCACATCTCTGGTGCTCCTGCAAATACTTTGCATGTGTGAGTGTGGGTTTCTTCTGGGGGCTCTGGTTTTCTCCCACATTAAAGGATATGCAAGTAAGGTGAATGGTCAATGCAAAATTGTCCTGTGTGTGTGTGTGTGTGTGTGTGTGTGTGTGTTCACCCTGCAATGGACTGGCACCCTGTCCAGGTAACGGTCCTGCCTTATGACAAAAGCTTTATCAGATAGGCTCCGACTTCCCTGCAAACCTGCTCAAGGTAAGCATGTTTGGAGATGGATGGATGTTTGAGGAAGTCTGCTGACACACTACCATCACATGAGAATGATGGAAGATAAGACATAGGAAGCAAAGGATTATGGTGTGAGGAACCTTATCAGAATTGTGTGAAGTTAGCAGCAGGTGTCCAGAAGGGGTCAGTTCTGGGTCACTGTTATTTTTAATATATATATATAATTTGGACAGGAAAATAAGTAACAAGCTGGTTATGTACCAAGCAAATTGGACTGTCAGATAATCGAGAATCCATTGCATCATAACAGAAGGACTTGGACTGCATACCGGCTTGGAGAGATTTGTGGACGATAAAATTTATTGTAAGTAAATGTTAGGTATTACACGTACGAATAAAAATGTGAGGTATGAACACACAATGTGAGGTCTGAAAATCGAAAGTACACATTATGAGAAGATTTTAGGAGTGATAGTCGACTCAACACTATCACCTGCCAGATAGTGTTCAGAAGCCATTAAGAAGGCTAACAGAATGTCAGGTTATATAGCGCCTTGATGTGTGGAGTACAAGTCACAGGAGGATCTGCTCAAGCTTTATAAAACACTGGTGACACCTCATCTGGAGTACTGGGGGCAGTTTTGATCTACAAAAAGGACATAACAGCACTAGAAAAAGTCCAGAGAAGAGCGACTAGGCTGATTCAGGGCTACAGGGGATGAGTGATGAGGAAAGATTAAAAGAGCTGAGCCTTTATAATTTAAGGAAAAGAAGATGAAGAGGAGACCTGACTGAAGTGTTTAAAATTATGAAGGGAATTAGTGCAGTGGATCGAGACGGTGACTTTAAAACTCTATCTATCTATCTATCTATTACATAGTGCCTTTCCTATCTATCTATGTATCTGTTATATAGTGCCTTTCTTATCTATCTATCTATCTATCTATCTATCTATCTATCTATCTATCTATCTATCTATCTATCTATCTATCTATCTATCTATCTATCTATCTATCTATCCTGCCTACTACGCTAAAATTAATATCTATCTATTATATAGTGCCTTTCCTATCTATCTATCTATCTATCTATCTATCTATCTATCTATCTATCTATCTATCTATCTATCTATCTATCTATCTATCTATCTGTTATATAGTGCCTTTCTTATCTATCTATCTATCTATCTATCTATCTATCTATCTATCTATCTATCTATCTATCTATCTATCTATCTATCTATCTATCTATCCTGCCTACTATGCTAAAATTAATATCTATCTATCTATCTATTACATAGTGCCTTTCCTATCTATCTATCTGTTATATAGTGCCTTTCTTATCTATCTATCTATCCTGCCTACTATGCTAAAATTAATATCAATCTATCCTGCCTACTACACTAAAATTAATATCTATCTATTTTTCTATATATCTATCATATAGTGCCTTTCCTATCTATCTATCTATCTATCTATCTATCTATCTATCTATCTATCTATCTATCTATCTATCTATCTATCTATCTATCTATCTATCTATCTATCTATCTATCTATCTATCTATCTTAAAGAGCCTTTTATGTTCTGTTTTATTGAAAATCGTGACATGATAGAACAGAATTTCCTAAGCAAGCTATTTCTAAGAGTGCAAAGCTTACTAAGCACGCAGGCCACAGTGATGTGTTGAATTTTATTACTCATCACTGCAGCCTACACTTGAGTCATAGGATCAAAGACCAATCCCCCCCGGTGCTGGCTTTTTGCTGATGACATGGTGTTGTGTAACACCAGAAAAGAGGAAGTGGAGAGGAAGTTGGAAGAATGAAGAAAGGCTTTGGAAGATAGAAAATGTGAAAAGGATATAATATCTGAGGTTTAATGCTGATCGGGAAACAGAGATTTGCCTTAGAGAGAGCTATTGAAAAGAGTGGAAATGTTTAAATATTTAGGATCAGCGTTAGTCGAAGAAGGAGAATTCGATGCAGAGATAACCCACAGAGTACAGTGTGGATGGAACAACTGGAAGAAGGCATCAGGAGTATTATGTGATTGAAGAGTGAAGATGAAGGTTAAAAGTGAGGTTTACAAGACAGCGGTAAGACCAGCAATGGTGTTCAGAGCTGAGACAGGGACAGCAAAGGGAGTGAAGGAGAAGAAGATGGATGTGTCAGAAATTAGAATGCTGAAATGAATGTGCAGAGATACAAAAAAAAGACAATCAGGGGTACAACAAAAGTGGGAGAGACATCTAAGACAGTACAAGAGAGTAGGGTGAAGTGGTATAGACATGTGATGAGGAGAGACCATGAGTATGTGGGAAAAGGAGTGATGGACATGAGGAAGAGAAAACGAGGAAGGCCAAAGTTGGGGTGGATGGAGAAAGTAAAAGAAAATCTGAAGGAAAGGGGGCTTGACTGGTGAGGAGGTGCAGGACCAAGCTGTTTGGAGAAGATGGATCAAGTACATCGACACCACACAGAACTAGGAAAAGATGAAGAAGAAATAGGAGAAGAAAAAGAAGAATTAAGTTAATTATATAGTGTTCCTCTGAACTAAAGGAGGCATTATCAACACATGATAGTATATAGCAACTTTCAAGGTGCATCGCTCTACCGACTCTTTTCTTCAAGTCTAGAAAAAGATCTCACCAAAAGCAGCTGACAAATACACAGAAGAGACTGCTGAAATGAGAATGTGGAGTTGCAAAAAAAAAAGGAACGAACAAGAAATGAGAAAATCAGATGTCAACAAAAGGGGGAGAAACACCTATGAAAGTACAGAAGAGTAGGTTGAAGTAGTATGGCTGGGTGAGGAGGAGAGACCATGAAGATGTGGGCAAAAGAGTGATGTGAATGGAAATCCAGGGGAAGAGAAAGCAATGAATGGATAAAATAACAAAAGATCTGAAGGAAAAGTGCTTGACTGGTGAGGAGGAGCAGGACTGAGCTGTTTGGAGAAGGTTGATCAGGAAGAAGAAGAAGGTGTTCACAAGTCTGAAAAAGGATATTAAACCGTTTCTAAAGAACTTGGGCTCCACCAGTCCACTGTCAGGCAGATTTTGTACAAATGGAGGAAAGAAGATAAAGAAGAAGAAGAACTACGGTCTACGTTTAGAAAGACTGTGCAAGTCTGGCACGAGGGCAAAATGTCTGCTGTCATGATGCGAACAGGAAATCCTGCCGACTACGCCAATCTGTGAAGAAATAAATATGAGAGAGAATAAAGGTTGGGGATACGTCCCTGTATACTGTCGGTGATCCAATACAAACGGTAAATTTTGTATAAAACAGTTGACAATCAAGCAAGGATACACGGAGCAATTTATGTGATCTGGACAGGAAGTGAGAGCAAGAAATGAGGTGATGTGGACAGATGGCGACGGAGGTGTAGACCGGGGAAGAGGACATCAGAGGGCGACCGGAAGTGAAGTCATCAGGGAAGGATGGACAGAATGTGGAAACTCTTCAGGTGTCGGGACGGTGTTTTCTCTCAGAGAATACAAGGTACAGAATGCTTTTGTTCTTCATTTTTTTTTGGTGAGGAACAGAGAAAAGCGTTAGGGCTGCCCCCTAATCGCACGTGTCTGACACTGCAGAGTCCTTTTAGTTTTGTTTTCCCGAGTCTTTGACAATAAGATCGAGTATTTATTACAGCAAAGCGATGAACAAGATGAAGGCTTATATTATTTAAAAAAAAAAAATCAATCTGCAAAAGTGTTGCAAGTCATTTACATTTCTGACATTTTGTTTTCACAGTGACATGTCAAACGAATAACTAACTGCTCGCCGTGCCGAAAGTGGGACTGCCGGGGTGACAGTGCCACCCTGATTTATACTGTTTATCATTTTATTGACCTGAAACTGATAAATTTGTCTGTCTACCCAGAATGCTAGATTTAAGGAAGGATTTGAAGGATGATGGTAAGAAAAGATTAAAAGGAAAAAAGTTTGTGCACATTTTCTTCCCCAGCTCTTCGTTGTTTGATTAATTACCACTCTAAAATTACAACATGGTTTATGACCGGCAATCAAAGAGAAACCAAAAATCACTTACTCAGAATTAAAGTTGTAAATAGCACGTACTTCATCCTTCATGAAAACTCTTTAAAGACTTATCAAGTTCATCATTTCAGTTTAGTGAAGAGAGTGAAGGGAGTCAAAACTTTAAAATCTAAACTTGTTTTAAATATACAGAAGAGGCCGCTTTATTTATCTTACACGGAGTGCTTTTCATTTTTTGAGATGCATCCTTGGCAGCTTGTAAAGAGCGTCTGGAGGAGACGTCAGGAGAACTTTGCTCTTCGAGAAAGAAATGAGCAACACATGGACAGAAAGGTTTGTTAGTGGCTGTCTTGGAATGACAACCTTGATGTGGTTTGAGAAACACCACAAGTCCACCTGCTATAATAATACTCCTTGTACAATATAAAGTGATACTCTTATCCGGAGAACAAAAGTTTGCTCCTGGGTCGGCCATTTTGGGTCAGATTTCCAGTTTTTTACTTTCCTCTACTTGCTGGTCTGGGGATGCCCCACATATAGCTAGGGTCTTAACCCTAGTGCGGGGGCATAATATGTCCCCTTCACTTCCCCCATAGGAACAAGCTCACTTCTGTGTGTCTGTCCCATACTCTCCCTATGTTTCTTGGATTGGCCCGGACAAGTATATTGGGAGCGGAGCCTGCACCGGGTTTTTCCGGACCACGGGATGATCTCTTCCACTTGGAAACTCGGCCCTCGGTACTCTCCCATCTGGTAAATCTTTAGGTCCTCTCCTTGTTTCTTCTTGGCATCCATCCTGCCGACTACGCTACTGTCACACTAAGACACAGGAAACATCAAAAATTTGGGGCAGAGACCCGTATAATATCCCTGGCTGCAAAATGGGTATTTTTTTCCAAGAGTTGTGCATGGTATAATGTCCATCCATGTCTTCTGGGCATCCATCCTGCCGACAACGCCACTGTCACAATAAGACACAGGAAACATCAAAGATTTGGAGCAGCCACCCGTATAATATCCCTGGCTGCAAAATGGGTATTTTTTTTCAAGAATTGTGCATAGTATAATGTCCATCCATGTCTTCTGGGCATCCATCCTGCCGACTACGCCACTGTCACAATAAGACACAGGAAACATCAAAGATTTGGGGCAGAGACCAGTATAATATCCCTGGCTGCAAAATGGGAATTTTTTTCCAAGAGTTGTGCATGGTATAATGTCCATCCATGTCTTCTGGGCATCCATCCTGCCGACTACGCCACTGTCACAATAAGACACAGGAAACATCAAAGATTTGGGGCAGAGACCTGTATAATATCCCTGGCTGCAAAATAGGTATTTTTTTCCAAGAGTTGTGCATGGTATAATGTCCATCCATGTCTTCTGGGCATCCATCCTGCCGACTACGCTACTGTCACACTAAGACACAGGAAACATCAAAGATTTGGAGCAGCCACCCGTATAATATCCCTGGCTGCAAAATGTGTATTTTTTTTCCAAGAGTTGTGCATGGTATAATGTCCATCCATGTCTTCTGGGCATCTATCCTGCCGACTACGCCACTGTCACAATAAGACACAGGAAACATCAAAGGTTTGGGGCAGAGACCTGTATAATATCCCTGGCTGCAAAATAGGTATTTTTTTCCAAGAGTTGTGAATGGTATAATGTCCATCCATGTCTTCTGGGCATCCATCCTGCCGACTACGCCATTGTCACAATAAGACACAGGAAACATCAAAGGTTTGGAGCAGTCACCCGTATAATATCCCTGGCTGCAAAATGTTTTTTTTTTCCAAGAGTTGTGCATGGTATTATGTCCATCTATGTCTTCTGGGCATCCATCCTTCCAACAACGCCACTGTCACAATAAGACACAGGAAACATCAAAGGTTTGGGGCAGCCACCTGTATAATATCCCTGGCTGCAAAATGGGTATTTTTTCCAAGAGTTGTGCATGGTACAATGTCCAAAACAGAACTGATTTGACTTTGGTAAAATGGCAGCTCTAAAGGCCGTGACCTGAAGTGACAACATCTGGACCGGAACCAGAAGTGATGTTGTCGAGACCAAAAGTGACGTTGTCCAGAGCACCAGTACCAGAAGTGGTATCATCAATGGTGCCGGTTCTGGAAGTGATGTCATCAATGGCGTCGCCACCTAGTGGGATTTCCTGAGGATAGTCTTCAGAGGATGGAGAGAGAAAAAGTCAGTGCAGCTCGCCACCCCCTGGTCTGGCATGGTACTCCTCTTATTTAAGCCCTCTAGCTGTCTCCGATGCGCACATGTGTGACAACCTCTAGAGATGAACATAAAGCCCACGATCTGCTCACTTTTGATCAGCAAGCAATGAAAAAGATCAATAAATATAAAATATCACCCCTAAGGATAATTTTACTGCTCAAAGGTTGAACTTTGATGGCTCATGAGATTCTCAATTTATGTTTCATTTAAGGATCAACTTTGCCACAGATGTTGCTTCTAAAATTCCTTAGGAGGAAAAGCTTTAGATAAAAAGGAGACCTGAGATACAACTGAGGTCAAAGGAAACAACATTCAAAATTTGGTTAGAAAAGCACATTATATTTGGTGTGATCTCACTCTAGTCCTCTACTCTTGTTTTCATCTCTTTCAAGAGCTCAGATTTTTTTACTTATTATTGGGCTGATGCCTTTTTCTAAGTTGACTAGGAACATTTAAGATATGATTGGTTTGATTTTGTTTGTTTTTCCCCTTGGAGCACACGAAGTGTCTTGCTTTTGGTTCATACAGGTGTCAGTAGTGGGATTTGAAGTCGCAACCTCAGGGGCT
Organism: Erpetoichthys calabaricus; assembly: GCF_900747795.2. NCBI lineage: Eukaryota > Metazoa > Chordata > Cladistia > Polypteriformes > Polypteridae > Erpetoichthys > Erpetoichthys calabaricus. The sequence goes on from NC_041404.2 coordinate 53,839,835, forward strand.
GATGGCCAAACTGTTAACCACTACACCACACCGCCTGCCTTTTAGTCCAGATCTAAATGGAGCACCGCTTATATAAATTAGGGCAACTGATCGTGTTATTGAGAAGAAAGGACTGCAGTAATCGTAGTAAAGTGTTTTATTACCACAAACATCTGCCAAAATTGCAAAAAAATGTCACTACTTGGAAAATCTGAGCCCATTGTGTGACTTTGAGGAGATCGAGGAAACCTTTGTGAGGACACCAGGACTTATTTTTGTCTCAGGAGAAAAATCTGAGAAGCAGGAGACAAAAGACATCATCTTTATTTTATTTCTTTCTGATCTCATTGTTGTCAAGGAGAACCAAGAAGATAATAAGGAGATCTCTTTTTGGATTTTTCATTCCTATGGGTGGCAACTTAAAGAAAGGAAAAAAAAAAGAAATAATGCCCCAAGGAAAAAGACAAAAAAGAAAGAACATGCAAAAATATAGTTCTTCTGTTTTTAACTTCAGCTTTCCTCACTTTACTGATCTGGTCCTCCATTTGTTCGAGCTACAACAGAAAGGTGGCTTCAGCTAATAATTACTAATTAGCTGTCTAATGACTAAAGAGTAAAAAATAATGCTGTCTGCATGTAAGCAAATTTCTCTGCCATAAGCATTTTAATGATGTACAGTAATTACAGTTAAAGTGATTGGCGTATTATTATAATACACCGTAAGAGCATTTGAGCCTGCTTTTTGTGGTTTAGCCACTAGAAGAATGCAGATAACAAAATCTTTTTGTCTGTTTGCCTTTCACATCTGCCTGTCTATAATATAGCGTCATCCATGTCTATCTATTGTCTCGCGTGCATGCCTGGGGACCAACTTTCTCATTCTGAGAAGGCAATCGATACCACTTTGGGACAAGAGGGGGTGCTGGTGCTTACCATTTCTTCTCTCTCCATCACAGTTCTGACAAGACCTCCCAGGATATCACCTAGCCCCGCCAACAATGCTCGGAAAAAAGCTCCGCCCCTTCCACTCAGGGTAGGCAGTCCCCAGAAGGAGGCGCTTATTCTGGATCTGGAGCTCAAAAGTGACAGAGCTCCTGCTGAAGTGTTATATCTTTGTACTGCTGGAAACCAGTCTAACCTGAGTGCCAAGAGCACTATCTTTTTTTTTTTCTGATTCTGCTTGCCAAGTTGGCATTCTTATATCTCAACAAGGGTTCTTCCTCTGGCTAGGATTCAAGTTCATGTTTAATGTCTTTTTGTCCATTTTATTCTGTTATTTATGGATACAGTGTTCATTCTTTATTTGCGATTTTCTGTATGTTTCTATGTGGCTTGTGTTATGTTCCATGTGATTTAGGGGTGGTTCCCCAAGAGGCGGGGCTATGTGCCAATCACCAGTAGGAACTGCCCTGCACCCTGGAAATTCAAGGTGGTTCATTTCAAATGTGCTAAGTAGTGGTGAGAGACAGTGGAGAGTTTCCTTGTGGCTTTTGTGTGTGTGTGAGGATTTTTGAATGTGTGTACTGTTTTTTATTTTAGCTTAGGATTTTGTATTAGGACTGTGTTTGCTGTGGATTGCCTTGCCTTCGCAGGCAATTTCTTTTGCCCTCTAAGGAGCTTTCTGTGCTACAGATCAGTTTTGTTAAAAATAGACCTTCTAATTTATAAAGATTTTTCAATGCCCTTTTTGTTTCTAGTTGGGGATTTTGACGGTAATCCCCCTTAGAGGACAATTTTGGAAGTATTTAGGGGACTTATGTGCTTTTGGGACTGCCAGTTCTTGACAGGCACCTCAATATTTTGTCTGTCATCCCTGGTCTATTTCATCTGGTGACGCTATCTATCTATCTATCTATCTATCTATCTATCTATCTATCTATCTATCTATCTATCTATCTATCTATCTATCTATTATATAGTGCCTTACATATCTATCTATTATATAGTGCCTTACATATCTTTCTATCTATTATATAGTGCCTTTCACATCTTTCTATCTATTATATAGTGCCTTTCACATCTATCTATTATATAGTGCCTTTCACATCTATCTATCTACCTATTATATAGTGCCTTTCACATCTATCTATCTATCTATCTATCTATCTATCTATCTATCTATCTATCTATCTATCTATCTATCTATCTATTATATAGTGCCTTTCACATCTATCTATCTATCTATTATATAGTGCCTTTCACATCTATCTATCTATCTATCTATCTATCTATCTATCTATCTATCTATCTATCATCTATCTATCTATCTCTTATATAGTGCTTTCACATCTATCTATCTATTATATAGTGCCTTTCACATCTATCTATATACCTATTATATAGTGCCTTTCACATCTATCTATCTATCTACCTCTTATATAGTGCTTTTCACATCTATCTATCTATTATATAGTGCCTTTCACATCTATCTACCTATTATATAGTGCCTTTCACATCTATCTATCTATCTATCTATCTATCTATCTATCTATCTATCTATCTACCTATTATATAGTGCCTTTCACATCTATCTACCTACCTATTATATAGTGCCTTTCACATCTATCTATCTATCTATCTATTATATAGTGCCTTTCACATCTATCTATCTATCTATCTACCTCTTATATAGTGCTTTCACATCTATCTATCTATTATATACTGCCTTTCACATCTATCTATATACCTATTATATAGTGCCTTTCACATCTATCTATCTATCTCTTATATAGTGCCTTTCACATCTATCTATCTATCTATTATATAGTGCCTTTCACATCTATCTACCTATTATATAGTGCCTTTCACATCTATCTATCTACCTGTTATATAGTGCCTTTCACATCTATCTATCTAATGCACAGGTGTTGAACTCCGGTCCTGGAGGGTCGCAGTGGCTGCAGGTTTTCATTCTAACCATCTTCTTCATTAGTGACCAGTTTTTGCTGCTAATTAACTTCTTTTGCCTTAGTTTTAATTAACTTGACTCAAACCCCTTAGTTGTCTTTTTTTCCTTAACTAGCAGGCAAACGATAATGAGACACAAAACAAGCCGCCACACCTGTGCCCAAAACATAATATCTGAAAATAACGAAAGGTGAAGGTCTCAGTAAGGCTGATCTCTCAGGTCATCTCAACGGTGTTCTTAGAAAAAACAGAAAATCAACAGTTTTAGAAATGTCTGCTGTGGCAGAATGAGAGCAGCAACAAGCTGTGGAATTAAATAACGAATTTAATTAACAGCAAGAATCAGCTTTTCATTAAGAGACTGGTTGGAGTGAAAATTGGTTGGAGTTTGAAATCCCAGTTTAGCTGGTCATCTGTTGGCTCGTTTCACGTCTCGTTTCTGTTTGGCTGCCATTTAATGAAGAAAGGAATCAATTCAGAGGACTGAATCCTTAAAAACAGGGTTATGAAAATGAAGGGAAAAGGAGTTAATTAGCAATGAAAACTGGCCAGTGTTTTGGAAAAGGGTTAGAATGAAAACCTGCAGCCACTGAGGCCCACCAGGCCTGGAGTTCGATACCCCTGATCTTAGTTACTGGTTTGCACAATTGTTGGATTTTAGGGACATTCAGATATTGACTAGATGTTATTTTTGACAATTGAGGTAAGGACCAACAAGCTTGTAGCAGCACTGCTTAAAAGATAGCCCTGTCGGTATAAAGCTATTGGACAGTTTCAGAGAGTGCAGGGGCTGCTAGGAAGAAGATTGAGACAGCAGGCCCTTTAAAAAGGGAACCAGCAAGATGCCAAAGGGATTGGAATTATCTGTCTGTCTTTTTGCATGTTGTTCAGTCTTTTTTTTTTCTTCTTCTAATTAATATGTTTCCTTGTTATTTATCAATTCTTTTGGCCAATAACTGTTTCTCTGTCAGTGAGTCTGTGCAGCACTGGGTCTCTATCATAAAATAAATAAATTACCGTCTTCTTGATGGTGTGACTCTTAGCATCACCACGATTAGTAGACTGTTAGATGAGTTGGTGAAGTTGGGATCCAAAGTGGGGAAGGACTGGGCAGCCATTTGGGTTTGATGGTCTCACAAGGGTGCCATGCCTTGGGCTGTCCCCTGTCCCAAACCACAAGGGAAGGCATTAGCAGAACCCTGTGCCACCTTGGTGCCAGCCTCCGTAACTCTCTTACAAGAGTGAGGTGTCACAGGAGAGGCAGTCGTTAATTCAGGTAGCACTCATGCCCTAATGAAATACAGGTTGTGGGAAAAGCTTAAAGTTCCTTACGAGCCACTTAGGGAAAGTACAAAAGTAAAATCCTTTCTTGCCGTTGGAAGGATGCATGGGACAAAAGGCAAAGTTCCTTTGTGGCTCTTTTTGCATGAGACCCTCTGGGAGACTGAAGTGTATGTCCTGGAAGACTGCCACCTGTCAATGCTCTTGTTGTTAGGAATGGACTCACTAATATTATGACTGGAGTAGGAGTTGCCAGTGGGTGATGTCCAACAGTTCGGGAGTAAGGCTTAGAGTGACTGGGTTTGGCCTATCTTGCATTATTACCTTGCGCTAGTGGCTGACGAGTCCAGCCCAGTAGAGTAGGTGATTCTTGAGGAGCTGGAGCTCGTTCAGTCATTGCTTAGGAGGTGGCACTCAGTGTGGTCGGACAAACTAGGACAGACTGAGGTGGTGTGTCATCATAGTCATACAAGTCCCTGTTCAACCCAGAGCTTTTAGAATGTCACCTCTGAAAAGAGGAATAATCAATGAGTGGGTTGACCAGATCCTTGCGGAAGGGGTGATTGAGCCTCCCACATTGCTGTGGGCTAGTACTGCAGTTCTTGTACCACAACCCGATGGGACCTACTAATTTTGTGTTGATTATAGGAAACTGAACACGAAGACCCTTCATTATGCCTAACATATGCCGCTTGTTCACGACATCTTAGAGTCTTTGCATGTTCAGCTGACTGGACATGAAGTGTGGGTATTGGCAGGTGAGGATGGGGAAGGATAGCATTGAGAGGATGGCTGTCATTCACCCCGGAGGAGTTGTTCCAGTTCTGGGTGATGCCCTTTGGATTTGAAAAATTCAGGGGCATCATTTCAATGGCTGATGGAGCAAGTCCTTCAGGGGCTCATCGAGAAGACTTGTTTTGTATACATAGATGACATCATTGTGTTGTCCCCTTCTGTCCAACAACATTTAAAAGGACCTCAACACCATCTTCCAATGACTACACACGGCTCATCTTACACTCAATACCAAGAAGTGTAGATTTCTCCAAGACCAGCTTCCCTTCCTTGGCCATGTGGTGTCAGCAGACAGGTTCCGGGTGGTCACGAGGAAAGTCAAGCCTATAGTGGACTATACAGCACCCAAGGAGGTAAAAAGTCTTCAGTGCATCCTAGCGATGGCTGGTTGGTGTAGCACCATTAAGGTAACGCTGTCCTCAGTCATTAACTGTAAAATTCCGTTACACTACTGGGGCTGCTGGGATATGTAATATCTTTTAAGTAGCGAGGCTACAAGATTGTTTGGTTGAATGGCCTGTTCTTGACGCAATTGTTCTAATGTTGTCGTCATTTAGGCTGTATAGCATACAAAGAATACTGTCATAGCTGAAAGTTGAGATAAACTGCTGTATAACTGTATAGTTTTCATGGTCGGGTCCATAGTGTAATTCATAAATGAAATATTTGGCAAGAAAAAAATAATAATGAATAAATAATTCAAATATATTTTAGCAGTTTCATTCCTTCTGCCCAAAGAAATCTCTACATGGCGTGTTGTTGGAGAGTCCGTATCCATTTGACTTCGGCTTCAACTACACTGCACTGCGCATGTTCAAACTACCCATAAGCCATTGTGAATGTGTTGTATTGTGTCAGGTTACAGCATCATTTTTAAATTGCCATTACTTTTTGAATAATCGCCATATAACATTTTAACTTTATATTTTCTTCACTGATAACCATTTATGCTGCTATTTTTAATACATATAAATAATTTCGAAAGGAATATAAGTAACATGCTGGCTAAGTTTGCAGATGATACCAAGATTGGTGGATTGGCAGATACTTTGCAAATCCTTTAAATCATTATAGAAGAACTTGGATAGCATACAGGCTTGGGCAGATTTGTGGCAGATGAAATTCAATGTCAGTAAATTTAAAGAATTACACATAGGAAGTAAAAATGTGAGGTTTGAATACACAATGAGAGGTCTGAAAATCGAGATTACACTTTATGAGAAGGATTTAGGAGTCATGGTGGACTCGACACTATGAACTGTCAGCTAGTGTTCAGAAGCCATTAAGAAGGCAAACAGAATGTCAGGTTATATAGCGCCGTGATGTGTGGAGTACAAGTCACAGGAGGTTCTGCTCAAGCTTTATAACACACTGGTGAGGCCTCATCTGGAGTACTGGGGGCAGCTTTGATCTACAAAAAGGAAATAACAGCACTAGAGAAAGTCCAGAGATGAGCGACTAGGCTGATTCCAGGGCTACAGGGGATGAGTTATGAGGAAAGATTAACAGAGCTGAGCTTTTCCAGTTTAAAAAGAAGATTAAGAGGAGACCTGACTGAAGGGTTTAAAATTATGAAGGGAATTAGTGTAGTGGATCGAGACGGTGACTTTAAAATGAGTTCATCAAGAACATGGGGACACCGTTGGAAACTTGTTAAGGGTGAATTTCGCACAAACATTAATAAGTTTTTCTTTACATAGAGAACTGCGTACACATGGGATAAGCTACCATGTAGTGTGGTAGACAGTAGGACTTTAGGAACTTTCAAAACTCGACTTGATGTTTTTTTAGAAGAATTACGTGGACAGGACTGTCGAACTTTGTTGGGTTGAATGACCTGTTCTTGTCCAGATTGTTCTAATGTTCTAATACATATAAGTAGACTTATTTCTGCCCAAGTCTTTATTTTTGAATGGTGTCTACAGTACATAATAACATGGAGATGTTTGTGTAATTTTCCCATTTATCTGTGTGCTGATTAGTGATTTGAAATGCTTTCCAGCTCTTATATGTAAATGAGCCTAACTAGAAAAGGAAGATACAGTTAGGTCCATAAATATTTGGACAGAGACAACTTTTTTCTAATTTTGGTTCTGTACATTACCACAATGAATTTTAAATGAAACAACTCCGATGCAGTTGAAGTGCAGACTTTCAGCTTTAATTCAGTGGGGTGAACAAAACGATTGCATAAAAATGTGAGACAACTAAAGCATTTTTTGAACACAATCCCTTCATTTCAGAGGCTCAAAAGTAATTGGACAAATTAAATAACTGGAAATCAAATGTTCATTTCTAATACTTGGTTGAAAACCCTTTGCTGGCAATGACAGCCTGAAGTCTTGAACTCCTGGACACCACCAGATGTTGGGTTTCCTCCTTTCTAATGCTCTGCCAGGCCTTCACTGCAGCGGCTTTCAGTTGCTGTTTGTTTGTGGGCCTTTCTGTCTGAAGTTTAGTCTTCAACAAGTGAAATGCCTGCTCAGTTGGGTTAAGATCAGGGGCCTCATGTATAAACGGTGCATACGCACAGAAATGTTGCGTACGAACCTTTCCACGCTCAAATCGCGATGTATAAAACCTAAACGTGGCGTAAAGCCACGCACATTTCCACGGTACCTCATACCTTGGCGTACGCAATTTCTCCGCTCGGTTTTGCAGACTGGCGGCACCCAGCGTCAAAGCAGTGCTACTGATCCTGTGTGATTACCCTTTCTTAGATCCACATCCACGGCGGCGGCTTTATCAAATACACTGAAATTAACCACATATCGTTCATAAATTTAATGCATCTGATTGTAATTAACCTGTAACAATATAATGGTCCACAGAATGGTCAAACTACTGTTCCCGTGTGGTCACCCTTTCTTTCTTAGCTCCACATTCCTGACGCGGCTTTATAAATACACTGAAACTAACTGCATATTGTTTATTAGTGTAATGCATCTGATTGTAATTAACCTGCAGCAATATAATGGGCCAGGGAATAGCCATAGTATTCCAAATACCAGAACTGCTTTAGCGTTGTTACGCTCACTGCATCTTGTTCTTCTTCCAGCTGCTCCCGTTAAGGGTTGCCACTGCGGATCATCTTTTTCCATATTACTCTCACTGCACCACTCGGAGTATTTATATCACTGTATCTGAGTGTGAATCACAGCAGCAGATGATCAGAAAGAGAATTATCGGTATACAGTTTCAAGCACACACTACCTCAACCACGGCAAAAAGCGTCAAAGCCTTTCCTGTACGGACCTCGCGTTTCAGAAACAGTTTCATCCCAAGAACTATAAACGCACTCAATCAGTCCATCAAGTGCTCCTTGTAGAACTGTTTGTACTTATAAGTACAATCACCTCACTGTAAACTTGCACTACAGTTATAATATTGCACAACCTGCGCCACTTTATAAAGCGCGCATGATGACAATATCATTTTTAAGATGAAATGCAGCAAAATATGTTGCTTATAGAATACAGATAAAACTTTAACTTCATTTAAATAATCTGTATTGCTAATAATTAAACATGTGAGGACACGGTGCCGCAGCGCTAGCTAGTTCACGGATAGCTCCTGCCTTGCGCTGTATTCTTGCTGGTGCTGATGCGACACTGGAAGGATAGACGGATAGAATAATTAAACATGTACTACGAAGATATTTCAATGTTCCTTAAAAGTTTTGAAGAATCAGCATTATAAGCTTACAAATGGCTTAACGTCTATTACAGAGCTGATTGTGTGGTGATTGGAGAAAGAAAAGTATGGAGAGGAATTGGAAGTTAGTACATTTGAAAGAGACAGTACTTCTGTAATAAATTATTTCATTGAAGGTCGCGCATGGCGCAGCAAGCCTCTTGCGTGAGATATGAACAATCACTGCGCCACCGTGTTCCCATGTTTAATAACATGCTTTCATTCCTATCATCATGAAAATGATATCACGTATACATCTCAGTATTTTAATTATTCAGAGAGCTGTAATATCACGAATGTAATGGATTATGTGTCCTGTCGGAGAAAGAGAAAGAACGGAAGCACGTAGTGATTCACACACATAGAGCACATAGAAGATCAAACACACAACAAAGACTTTAACATGCTACTTGAGAAACTAATAAAATAAACGATTTTAAAATGAAGTTTATGATGTTCTACTTTAATGGCAAAATAAACTACGTGATTAAAGTGGAAATTTCGAGATTAAAGTTGACATTTCGTGCTTTTTTCCCACTGTGTGCCTATGTTTTTTGTTTGTACCCTAATACGCTTTCATATGACACTCAGACGGTGGGCTACGACTTGCCTTTTCACAGCGACTTTGATATGTGATTTCTTTTTTATTTCGGGCACTGTACGACTTTGTGAATTTGATCTTTCGAGTTTTTCCGACACTCTGTCACTCGATCAACTTTCTTTTGTTGATTATACCACTGTTTAAACCAACAAATAGTACGTTTTTCCTTTGCCTCCACTTGGTATTCGCTGAAATTCTTATATTTTCCCCTGTGATTTTCCCATTGTCTTTTCACAGAAGGCTATTTATATTGATTTGCATATTCAAAGAGGCGTAATTCTGGGAGGAGTTGGGGCGGGACAGAAGGCGCGTGCACGTGTGTTACTTTTCACGCAAATCGGGATTTATGTAGTGGGAGAACGTGAAAGTATGCGTGCGCACAGATTCTTGCATCTGGATTTTTCTGTGCGTACGCACAATCCCGCTTTTGTGCTTACGCCATGTTATAGTGTGAGTTCTACGCACGGCGTTATACATGAGGCCCCAGGTGACTGACTTGGCCATTCAAGAATTTTCTTTGCTTTAATAAACTCCTGGGTTGCTTTGGCTGTATGTTTTGGGTCATTGTCCATCTGTATCATGAAACGCCGCCCAATCAATTTGACTGCTGTATTTAGTTGGATTTGAGCAGACAGAATGTCTCTGAACACCTCAGAATTCATTCGGCTGCTTCTGTCCTGTGTCACATCATCAATAAACACAAGTGTCCCAGTGCCACTGGCAGCCATGCACACCCAAGCCATCACACTGCCTCCCTTCACCATGTTTTACAGATGATGTGCTATGCTTTGGATAATGAGCTGTTCCACGCCTTCTCCATACTTTTTTCTTGCCATCATTCTGGTAGAGGTTGATCTTGGTTTCATCTGTCCAAAGAATGTTTTTCCAGAACTGTGCTGGCTTTTTTAGATGTTCTTTAGCAAAGTCCAATCTAGCCTTTCTATTCTTGAGGCTTATGAGTGGCTTGCACCTTGCAGTGCACCCTCTGTATTTACTTTCTTGCAGTCTTCTCTTTATGGTAGACTTGGATATCGATACGCCTGCCTACCCCCTGGAGAGTGTTGTTCACTTGGTTGGCTGTTGTGAAGGGGTTTCTCTTCACCATGGAAATGATTCTGCGATCATCCACCACTGTTGTCTTCCGTTGACGTCCAGGTCTTTTTGCGTTGCTGAGTTCACCAGTGCTTGCTTTCTTTCTCAGGATGTACCAAACTGTAGATTTTGCCACTCGTAATATTGTAGCAATTTCTCGGATGGGTTTTTTCTGTTTTCGCAGCTTAAGGATGGCTTCTTTCACCTGCATGGAGAGCTCCTTTGACGGCATGTTGTCTGTTCACAGCAAAATCTTCCACATGCAAGCACCACACCTCAAATCAACTCCAGGCCTTTTATCTGCTTAACTGATAAGGATGTAACGACGGACTTGACCACACCTGCCCATGAAACAGCCTTTGAGTCAATTGTTCCAATTACTTTTGAGCCCCTGAAATGAAGGGATTGTGTTCACAAAATGCTTTAGTTGCCTCACATTTTTATGCAATCGTTTTGTTCATCCATCCATCCATCCATCCATCCATCCATTGTCTCCCGCTTATCCGAGGTCGGGTCGCGGGGGCAGCAGCTTGAGCAGAGATGCCCAGACTTCCCTCTCCCCGGCCACTTCTTCTAGGTCTTCCGGGAGAATCCCAAGGCGTTCCCAGGCCAGTCGAGAGACATAGTCCCTCCAGCGTGTCCTGGGTCTTCCCCGGAGCCTCCTCCCGGTTGGACGTGCCTGGAACACCTCACCAGGGAGGCGTCCAGGAGGCATCCTGATCAGATGCCCGAGCCACCTCATCTGACTCCTCTCGATGCGGAGGAGCAGCGGCTCTACTCTGAGCCCCTCCCGGATGACTGAGCTTCTCACCCTATCTTTAAGGGAAAGCCCAGACACCCTGCGGAGGAAACTCATTTCAGCCGCTTGTATTCGCGATCTCGTTCTTTCGGTCACTACCCATAGCTCATGACCATAGGTGAGGGTAGGAACATAGATCGACTGGTAAATTGAGAGCTTCGCCTTGCGGCTCAGCTCCTTTTTCACCACGACAGACCGATGCAACGCCCGCATTACTGCGGATGCCACACCGATCCGCCTGTCGATCTCACGCTCCATTCTTCCCTCACTCGTGAACAAGACCCCGAGATACTTGAACTCCTCCACTTGGGGCAGGATCTCGCTACCAACCCTGAGAGGGCACTCCACCCTTTTCCGGTTGAGGACCATGGTCTCGGATTTGGAGGTGCTGATTCTCATCCCAGCCGCTTCACACTCGGCTGCGAACCGATCCAGAGAGAGCTGAAGATCACGGCCTGATGAAGCAAACAGGACAACATCATCTGCAAAAAGCAGTGACCCAATCCTGAGCCCACCAAACCGGACCCCCTCAACACCCTGGCTGCGCCTAGAAATTCTGTCCATAAAAGTTATGAACAGAATCGGTGACAAAGGGCAGCCCTGGCGGAGTCCAACTCTCACTGAAAACGGGTTCGACTTACTGCCGGCAATGCGGACCAAGCTCTGGCACTGATCGTACAGGGACTGAACAGCCCTTATCAGGGGGGCCGGTACCCCATACTCTCGGAGTACCCCCCACAGGATTCCCCGAGGGACACGGTCGAATGCCTTTTCTAAGTCCACAAAACACATGTAGACTGGTTGGGCAAACTCCCATGCACCCTCCAGGACCCTGCTAAGGGTATAGAGCTGGTCCACTGTTCCGCGACCAGGACGAAAACCACACTGTTCCTCCTGAATCCGAGGCTCGACTATCCGACGGACCCTCCTCTCCAGGACCCCTGAATAGACTTTTCCATTGAGGCTGAGGAGTGTGATTCCTCTGTAGTTGGAACACACCCTCCGATCCCCCTTCTTAAAGAGGGGGACCACCACCCCGGTCTGCCAATCCAGAGGCACTGTCCCTGATGTCCATGCGATGTTGCAGAGGCGTGTCAGCCAAGACAGTCCTACAACATCCAGAGCCTTGAGGAACTCCGGGCGTATCTCATCCACCCCCGGGGCCCTGCCACCAAGGAGTTTTTTGACCACCTCGGTGACCTCAGTCCCAGAGATGGGGGAGCCCACCTCTGAGTCCCCAGGCTCTGCTTCCTCATTGGAAGGCATGTTAATGGGATTGAGGAGGTCTTCGAAGTATTCCCCCCAACGACCCACAACGTCCCGAGTCGAGGTCAGCAGCGCACCATCCCCACCATATACAGTGTTGACACTGCACTGCTTCCCCTTCCTGAGACGCCGGATGGTGGACCAGAATCTCCTCGAAGCCGTCCGAAAGTCATTCTCCATGGCCTCCCCAAACTCCTCCCACGCCCGAGTTTTTGCCTCAGCAACCACCAAAGCCGCATTCCGCTTGGCCTGCCGGTACCTATCAGCTGCCTCTGGGGTCCCACAGGACAAAAGGGTCCTGTAGGACTCCTTCTTCAGCTTGACAGCATCCTTCACCGCCGGTGTCCACCAGCGGGTTCGGGGATTGCCGCCACGACAGGCACCGACCACCTTACGGTCACAGCTCCGGTCAGCTGCCTCAACAATAGAGGCACGGAACATGGCCCATTCAGACTCAATGTCCCCCACCTCCCTCGGGATGTGGTCGAAGTTCTGCCGGAGGTGGGAGTTGAAGCTACTTCTGACAGGGGGCTCTGCCAGACGTTCCCAGCAGACCCTCACAACACGTTTGGGCCTACCACGCCTGACCGGCATCCTCCCCCACCATCGAAGCCAACTCACCACCAGGTGGTGATCAGTTGACAGCTCCGCCCCTCTCTTCACCCGAGTGTCCAAGACATGTGGCCGCAAGTCCGACGACACGACCACAAAGTCGATCATCGAACTGAGGCCTAGGGTGTCCTGGTGCCAAGTGCACATATGAACACCCCTATGCTTGAACATGGTGTTCGTTATGGACAATCCGTGACGAGCACAGAAGTCCAATAACAAAACACCGCTCGGGTTCAGATCAGGGGGGCCATTCCTCCCAATCACGCCCTTCCAGGTCTCACTGTCATTGCCCACGTGAGCATTGAAGTCTCCCAGCAGAACGAGGGAGTCCCCAGAAGGTATGCCCTCTAGCACCCTCTCCAGGGACTCCAAAAAGGGTGGGTACTCCGAACTGCTGTTCGGTGCATACGCACAAACAACAGTTAGGACCCGTCCCCCCACCCGAAGGCGAAGGGAGGCTACCCTCTTGTCCACCGGGGTAAACCCCAATGTACAGGCTCCAAGTTGGGGGGCAATAAGTATACCCACACCTGCTCGGCGCCTCTCACCGGGGGCAACTCCAGAGTGGTAGAGAGTCCAGCCCCTCTCAAGGAGATTGGTTCCAGAGTCCAAGCTGTGCGTCGAGGTGAGTCCAACTATATCTAGCCGGAACCTCTCAACTTCGCGCACTAGCTCAGGCTCCTTCCCCTTCAGAGAGGTGACATTCCACGTCCCAAGAGCCAGTTTCTGTAGCCGAGGATCGGACCGCCAAGGTCCCCGCCTTCGGCCACCACCCAACTCACACTGCACCCGACCTCCTTGGCCCCTCCCATAGGTGGTGAGCCCATGGGAAGAATCGTTTTGTTCACCCCACTGAATTAAAGCTGAAAGTCTGCACTTCAACTGCATCTGAGTTGTTTCATTTAAAATTCATTGTGGTGATGTACAGAACCAAAATGAGAAAAAAGTTGTCTCTGTCCAAATATTTATGGACCTAACTGTATTCTGTTAGATTTCTTCATTCTTCCATGTGGCATTGAACAAGAGCACATGGGGCTCCACCATTTGGTGTGATGAAATGATGTCCATTTTGCAATTAATTTGTAACAATGACTCAATTTTCTGAGATATGCCACATCCACAACTCAACATGTGTGTAGTAATGGTACCAAGCTTATCTTTTATATAGATTGCACTTCTTTTGCTATCGAGGGGGAAATTTGGCTTTTACTCATTTCCATGAAGTTACATTTCAAAGGTTGTGGACAAAAACAAAAAAGATTTAAAAATTACAAGAAACATCAAACCTCATATGAAGTAATTAGGGAGCAACCCCTTATATATGAACCCCCTCATAGTAATGAAATTTTGAAGAAGATAATTCAGCAATCTGACGCAGGCTGCTTTCCGGGAAAACATTCTGTATCATATTAAAATGAGTTTATTATTCCCTTTGAAAGTGTTTGCGCTCAGTCTCTTTGATTCCCAAATCACCTTACACTTTCAGATCAGCTTTATGGGTGAAGCTTTTTTTGTGACAGAATTTTTCTTATAATGTCGATGGCGAGAAGTATAATTGGAGAAACAGGCAGAATAAAATCAAAGAGCTCCTCAGCTCCCAGCCTCTCCTGTTTATGTCATTAGAGAACAAATCTGAGTCCAAAAGTCTGGAGCAGTCATTTCTAAAGCAATCCACTTTAATACATTTAGACTGTACTTGCGGTGTTTGCTGACATGTCTTCAAAATTACTTTGAACATCAAATGCGGAGAGCCAGCCATTTTCTTTGTTTTTTTTTTTTCTTGCAAGTTAGCGTAAAGAAAAATCAAAACGTGTCTGATGAGATAAAAGCGCCAGTGTGCAAAATTTTATTTCAGTTTTCGGGACACACACTTTCTCCTGGGGAGCACAATGGGGTTCAGCGACTGGGGTTCAAACTAGGGCTGGCGTCGGGGAAAACAAAATCCGTGGGGTTGGGTGGTGACATTTCAGTTGAAACAAAGTCATTGGGCACCTGTAGAAACTATTCACGCCTTAGACCACTGGTTCCTAACCTTTTTTTAGCCATGCCCCACCTAGGCCTCTCTAAAATCATGATGTCCCCCACAGTAACATATACTCCATCCATCCATCCATTTACCAACCCGCTGAATCCGAGCACAGGGTCACGGGGGTCTGCTGGAGCCAATCCCAGCCAACACAGGGCACAAGGCAGGAAACAATCCTGGGCAGGGTGCCAACCCACCGCAGGACACACACAAACACACCCACACACCAAGCACACACTAGGGCCAATTTAGAATCGCCAATCCACCTAACCTGCATGTCTTTGGAATGTGGGAGGAAACCGGAGCGCCCGGAGGAAACCCACGCAGACACGGGGAGAACATGCAAACTCCACGCAGGGAGGACCCGGGAATCGAACCCAGGTCCCCAGATCTCCCAACTGCGAGGCAGCAGCGCTACCCACTGCGCCACCGTGCCGCCCGTAACATATACTGTACCTTATTATTACCTATTAAACTGTCCTGCTCCACTAACAGATTGAGGAGATCGTTCCTCCACCAAACTATGCGACTCTTCAATTCCACCCCGGGGTGTAAACGTTAACATTTAACATTATACAAAGTTATTATCTGTTTTTCACCTGCATTATTATCATTCTTTAATTTAATATTATTTATTGTATCATTATGCTGCTGCTGGAGAATGTGAATTTCCCATTGGCATTAATAAAGTATCTATCTATCTATCTATCTATCTATCTATCTATCTATCTATCTATCTATCTATCTATCTATCTATCTATCTATCTATCTATCTATCTATCTATCTATCTATCTATCTGTCTATCTAAAAAAGTGAACTCCAATTCATATGGAGGAAGCTCATAATGTCATTAATTTGGTCTTCCAAAGAAAATGGAAACAAAAGATGGAAAGGATAGTTGAAATACTGACAAAGAAATCACTAAGAAATTGTTAAAAAAATAATATAATATGAAGTAATATGAAAATACACCAAATACAGTTTTGAAAACATATAATAAGAGACGTGATATTCATAAATATAAAATAATTAATGACAGCTTTTTCTGTAATATTTTGATCATTTTATAAAGGCCAGCCCTGACACAGACAGACGTAGGACACAGGTTCAAAGCACACGTCTTCCCCGTTCCCACAAGCACAACACAGTCCCAAACACCAAAACACAATTCTTTCTTTCTTTCTTTCTTTCTTTCTTTCTTTCTTTCTTTCTTTCTTTCTTTCTTTCTTTCTTTCTTTCTTTCTTTCTTTCTTTCTTTCTTTCTCTTCCAGCACTCCTCCTGGCAAGCTTCGTCTCCCTCCTCCCGACTCTGGCTCCCGAAATAGTGGCTGCTGGCTCCTTTTATAAGGCACCCGGAAGTGCTCCAGGTGCTTGATTGCTCATTTTCGGCTGTACTTCCAGGTGTAGGTGTAGGTGTAACCACCCATACATGCTCAGGAGCCACTGCAGCGCCCCCTTGTGGCACCCCTGGACCCCAGCAGGGCCGAAGAGAACTCCATCTCCCATGGAGCCCTGCGGGTATCCGAGGCACCACTGCTATCCAGGGGCGCTGCCATCTAGCGTCCTGGGGGAGGTATTGTGCAGCCCATGCCTGTTCCCCCAGACCATATGCAGAAGAGGCGTCCCAGCCGTACACTACAATTTTATATTTTTGTTATATTGCAAAATTTTATAATCATTGTTGCAATTTATCCTGCGATGGATTGGCACCCTGCCCAAGATTGTTTCCTGCCTTGTGCCCTATGTTGGCTGGGATTGGCTCCAGCAGACCCCTGTGACCCTGTGTTCGGATTCAGCGGGTTAGAAAATGGCTGGATGGATGTTACAATTCATATTGGCAAGCTATGAATACAGCCAGTTCTTTATACAGCCTCCAGTTAATCCAAAATGCGGCTGCAAGAATTATTACAAGAACAAGAAAATACGAACACATAACTCCAGTTCTTAAATCCTTACACTGGCTCCCGGTTAGGTTTAGGGCAGATTTCAAAATCCTCCTTTTAACATATAAAGCATTAAATGGTCGAGGTCCGGCTTACTTGTCTGAACTTATCATGACTTACAAACCTGAGCGCACATTAAGATCTCACGATGCCGGTCTGCTTATGATTCCAAGGATTAACACTAGAATTACCAGAGCCTACGAAAAAACTCGTATATCCGGCCCACCTTAAATCGCTTCTTAAATCCGTTCACACCTCTCCGCCAGCATCCTTTGTCCTCTAAATGTGCTGATAAAATGTGTGTCTTCCAAATAACGATCTATCATTTCCACTGTAAAACTCCACTTCACTCCCAGGTAAACAATCAAGGCATGAGCTGGGAAAAGTTCGCTCGCGTTCTAAGTCGGTGGGGGGATGGAATAGCCGGCTGCTGGCAGCTTGTCTTTTATCAGCACATTTAGAGGACAAAGGATGCTGGCGGAGAGGTGTGAACGGATTTAAGAAGCGATTTAAGGTGTGCCGGATATACGAGTTTTTTCGTAGGCTCTGGTAATTCTAGTGTTAATAAAACAACAATGGGAGGTCGAGCTTTCAATTACAGGGCCCCTAAACTGTGGAATGGTCTGCCTGCTACTATAAGAGATGCCCCTTCGGTCTCAGCTTTTAAATACCTGCTGAAGACTCACTACTTCAGTTTAGCACACCCTGACTAGAGCTGCTGATTAACTATACAGACTGCATCTCTGTTGTTAGTCATTAGCACTAAAACATAAGTAACATGACAGTTATAATTGTATAGTAACCCTCACTTATTCTGTTTTTCTTCTCGGTACTCAAATGTGGCACTTAGTGCCACGGCCCACCTGCCAAGTTGTTTGCCTGCCTAAGGAAAAGTCATCCCAGATGGAGGATTGCAGAAATCATGGGAAAGAGGGGTCCTTTCATCTGATTGGCTGGCCCAGCACTGTTTCAGCCGTGGAATGGCCAAATGGGGGAGGCAGCTTGAAGGATGAGGTCTCCAGGACTCTACACAAATCCAAATCTTATTATGGGATATATCATCTACTGTTAAATTCTGCTCTGTACTTCTAAAATTTATATTTTTTTATTTCTTACTATATTGAGAAATTGTTCCGTTCTGTGTACTGCATGGTATTGTATTGACCCCCTTCTTTTGACACCCACTGCACGCCCAACCTACCTGGTAAGGGGTCTCTCTTTGAACTGCCTTTCCCAAGGGTTCTTCCATTTTTTCCCTACTAGGTTTTTTTGGAAGTTTTTCTTTGTCTTCTTAGAGAGTCAAGGCTGGGGGGCTGTCAAGAGGCAGGGCCTGTTAAAGCCCATTGCGGCACTTCCTGTGTGATTTTGGGCTATACAAAAATAAACTGTATTGTATTGTATATTATTTTAATGGTAAAAATGATTTCTAAGTAGCAAAAACCCAAGCCGGTTGTAAAATCATAAATTAAAGGGTTCTTCATCATCCCTTCTATGTTTATATAAATATATAAATGTTTCTGTAAAAAATAAAAATAATTTGTTTAATTTTTTCTATCATTTTTAACGGTGAATTTTAGAAATTGTTTAAAACACCTAAATTCTCGAATTGCCCCCCCTAAAAAATCAAATTGCCCCCCCATTGAGGCGTGTGCCCCACGTTGGGAATCACCACCTTAGAGGTTTTCACATTTTATTTTTATATTTAATAGTCAAGTTGATTCAAGGCAAATTTTATTTGTCATATACAAATTATACACGCAGTACAATATGTTGTGAAATGCTTAGTTGTTCAACTCCAAGGCTGTGCATTTAAGAAAACAAAAGGATAACATATAAATTTAAAAATCAATAAGACTTTATGTTAAATGTGTGCAAAACCATAAAAATATTCCGTTATAATGGAAATTTTGTTATAACAAATATGGGAAAATACATAGAGTATTGTGACTGGGACTGCCGGTGATTCACCATGTCTAATGGAAGTGGCGCAAGGACTGCTCCTTAGCTGCTCTGCTAATAAACAGTAAACAGTAGGCAAAGCAATTGGTTGTCCTCTGCAGGACCAGGGCCACCACGTACAACACTTGTAGCACAATGTTTAACATCTAACACCGGGTTTTGATCTGCTCTTCCTCACGCTCTCCTCATCTGTCTTCTCCAGACCGCGTCTGCCACTGCAATGATTCTGAGCTGCTGGTGTTCTTCTAATCTGAAGATGGGAGCTAAAGCAGGACAATCACTTGTCCCGTGGCTCCTAACAGCTCCTATTCTGAGTGAAGTCTTGAGACTGAACCTGCCTTCTCTATACGGTAATAAAGTACCTGTTTTTTCTGGGAAAACCTGCACTCATCTTCATGTCTCTTGTGCAACTGTGTGACCCAAGCTTGACAATACCTGTATAAATAAAGAGCTTCTTAAACTGCAAAAAAAATTTATTTAAAACTGAGATATTAGATACAGTATAATACTTTTATAGAAATACAGGTATGAACACAGAATGAAAACAAGATGTTAGTTGTATCTTTTTAAATAGAATTGCAGGTATGAAAATACAGAATGAAAACAAGTCGCTAGATGAAGATGAGGCGCGATTCCAAAATGCTTTCACCACGTCATTGTTTCTTCATTCCGTAATCAACATTTCCTAGGATTGTTAATTTTTCTTTCAACGTAAAACTGACAGTGTTTCTCCCTTTTTTTTTGTTCATCTCAATGAAAACTTTGTGAAGCACTATGCAACTTGAACAGTACGGTATCCGCACACGACACGACTGCCCACGTGGATGCTCGGTGGAGCACTGACTCAGAATTCGGGTATATGTGTGATGTCGTATATGTACTTTCACCGAGCCTCATCGAGACCACCTGAGACTTAAAATTTTGAAACAGACTGTCTCTCTCTTTGAGACAACCTGTTGCAGGGTTCCCGAGACTCGGCCGCGGAAAGTGTACGAGTGGTGTTAATTATTTTTTGGTCGAAAAAACGTTTGTTATACTGAGATTTATATTTCGTTAAAACAAGATTTGTTTAACACGATGTTCTATGAATGATTCTCCGGGCCCACACAAAGTATTCGTTACTTTGAAAGCTTTGTTACTTCTGGATTCACTATAACAGGATTTAACCTGTATTATAAAAAAATGATAAAATTTATGACAAATAATACCTAAATAAATAGCTTAAGTAACTTAATATAAAAGAATTAACAATAGGTAATCACGTAGCTCTAGGCAAGGTCTTCATTTAGGATGCAGATATACTGTGAACAGAAGCTCCTTCTCAGTCTTTCTGGTCTTCAGGCAGCTTTAATGTTTTCCTGATCACAGCACACAGAAGAGGT